>NW_026129713.1:0-38217 GCF_022985175.1 Labeo rohita | reverse complement strand
AAGCATGAGATTATGTGTCTTCAAACGCTTGAACACCATTTCCAGGTGCTCTAATGCCAGCTCTTCAGTGGGTGCAAACACCTGGACGTCATCCAGATAACATAATAGGCTGATGAAATTCTGATCCCTGAATATTGTCAACATCATCCGCATGAAGGTGGCCGGACTGTTACACAGGCCCTGCAGTAACCGATTATATTCGTATAATCGAAAGGGTGATGTAAACACTGTGTATTTCTGGTCATCTTAATGAACTTCTACATTATAGTAGCCAGATGTGAGGTCCATAGTAGAAAAATAGGCATTTGCACCCAATGGAGCAAGAGCATCTGCTTGGTGGGGAAGCGGATGCGCATCCTTGATTGTGCGAGCATTAATCCAATGGAAGTCTGTACATATTCTCAAGTTTCCTGACTTCTTCCAGACTAGGACAAGCGGTGACGCAAACTCGCTACTAGACTTTCGTATGATTTCACATTCTTCCATCTCATCCAAAGCTTGACGAAGCCTTTCATACTAAGTGGGAGCAAGATGACGATATGGCAACCGAAAGGACTTGTTATCCCTCAGGCGAATGCGACGAACAAAACCAGTAGCCTTTCCACAGTCCAACTTGTGTCTGGAAAAGATAGAATGGTACTGAGAAATAAGTTGAACAAGTTTTGCTTTGCAGTCAGCAGACACATTGCAAGACTTCACATCAGCTAAGCCCAAGTCAGCTAAGCCCAAGTCACGTAAAACTGTCGAGTCATCAGCAGCACATGAGTCGTTTGATCCAGACTTGGTTAAGCTTAGAGCATCTGTTACCCTCATCTCATCCTGTTTGTCAGTTAACACATCGGCTGTTCTCTGAATTTTTTGTTCAAGGGCAAATGAGCAACCATCAGGAAATTCAGAGCAGTCAAAATCCTGCAACGCCATGCAAGGAAAAGCATCTGCAAGTGTTGAATTTCTTCTCAAAGTAACTGCTTTCTCAGAAGGATTTATCACTTTGAGCGGAACCCATCCATCTTTACATATCAAAGCTACTGTTTTACCAAAAAAGAACTGACCTTGGCCTTGGCTTTGATTTTACTCTGCTAGGCTCCAAAATGACAGCACTGCCATGAGATGTCATGAGTGCTTTGCAGTTTGCCCCAAACTAAGTTTTCAGTCATAGGTTCAAGTGACGCTACCTTTTTGATCTTTACTCTTCCTAGTAAATCAGGGACAGTACCATTTCTCCATTTCGTTTGAACGTGTAAATTGGCAAATTAACCTGCGAAATCACATGCCGAACGGTGGGGTCTTGACCTGGTCCATACATGTCACGGATCGACTGCGATCCGTTAAAACCCTAATAGGCTATATGACAGATCAGAGCCAATGCTTCAGGGAAACTGCTTTGCCGGTCCAATGGCAGACTCCAACAAAAGTTTTGTGTTTTCGCCGTTTCACACACACCAATCACTTGAGCATATCTGTATCTGAATAATACATTCAGCTTAAGTAAAATTTTGTATATGTCAGTTAGTAATTATAATTTAGTGGGTTTTTATTTATTTATTTATTTATTTTTGTGAGACCTTCATTTTTGCTGTTATTTTGCGGTGAAATGGCAAATTATGCAGGATCACAAAAAAATGTGACATGTTGCTGATTTTGCGTTGGATTCAGCGATCGCGGAATCAGGAAAAACTGGTGGGTCTGACTATAGTGTAGAACAGATCATCATATGGCTCAAGTTTTTGTGTATTTTGCAGGACTTCTGTACATTCAGAACTATACTCTTCACATACACTTTTATATACTGTGATGGGTGTCCATTCCATTCACCGCTGCCCTGGCCGGAATCACACACACCTGGCGCACCTCATCAGCGCCCAACTCGGCTCAGCTGCTGCCAATCGCCGGAGCCGCATAAGAGAGAGAGGAGAGGACGCCTCAGACGAGCTTCAACTCCCAACGCAGCAAGACACCTAATCTCTCTCTCTCTCTCTCCTACCGCAGATAGCAGCTGAGCCCTGGACACGCCGTTCAAGACCTTCTTGCACCTTACCACTGCACCTGAGGAGAGCACTAGCGAGGACGAGCACCCGGAAGCCACCACCACTGGTCACCCATCACCGTCACTTCACTTATATTTTTTCACTCAAATATCATTAAATCCACCCTCCGGGGATCTTTCATGTCAAAACCTTGTTGTGTGATTCTTCACCTCGTTACATTTGGTGGAGAATGCGGGCATATTTGTGAAAGAATCACACACAAGTGTTCACCACCCCGGACCCGCCCCAAACTGACGTTTTTTCCCTCTGTTTTTCCGGTCTTCAGATCACGTACGGTGCACGCACGCCTCCGTAGAGATGGACAACCTGCTACAGCGTTTAACAGAAGTAAGCATTCGACAGCAGCAGATTGTCGAGCATCTAGCGAGACAACAGGGCGAGGCGGACAGGAGGATCACCGATCTACAAGGCGCCCATGCCCAGCGAGTCCCGTTACCAGATGTGAGAGCGCAAGCTGCTCGACTGCTACAGAAGCTCACTCCCCATGATGATGTGGAATCTTACCTTCAACTCTTTGAATCCACTGCGATGACTGAAGGATGGCCGAGAGAAGACTGGGCACGGGCGCTGGCACCCCTGCTGACTGGCGAGGCGCAGCGCGCCTACTTTTCCCTAGATCCATCCTCCGCTGACGATTACAAAGAGCTGAAGAGAGAGATTCTGGCCCGCTTGGGGCTGTCACCCATTGCAGCTGCCCAACAGTTCACAGACTGGAAGTTTCGCCCTCGCCGGCCAGCCCGTGCCCAGGCCGCCGACCTGTTCCGCCTCGCCCGCCTATGGTTACTGGACGGAAGCTCCTCCGCCAGCCAGGTTGTAGAGCGTGTGGTTATGGATCGTCTGGTGAGAGCTCTTCCCCGAACACATCGCCAAGCCGTGAGCATGAGGAATCCCGCCACACTCTGGGACGTTGTGGAGGCGATTGAGCTGGCGGAGGCGGCCCACCACCGAGAGCCCGGAGGGTGGTCCAGGAGCAGCGGGCGCCAGAGGGCACCCCGCGACACCAGAGCAGACCGGCGGCTCCTTACCCAGCGGATGAACCCATGCCATCGGAACCGAATTCACCCCCGAAGAAGAAGTGGCTGGCGGGCTGCAGTATGCACAACCACCTGCCAGAAGGCGCTCCAGGAGCGGCGGTGAGGATTCACGGACAGGTGTACAAAGCTCTGCTGGACTCAGGAAGCGCGGTCAGCCTGGTGAGAAGTGACATCCTACCTCCCCGGCCTGATGCACATGCGGTGCTACCCATCACATGCGTTCATGGAGATACAAGACAAGTGAAAGCTCGACAGATCCAACTCAGTGCCGCTGGAGGAACCTGGCCGCTTGAGGTAGGATTAATCAAAAAGTTACCTGTGCCTGTATTACTCGGTAGGAATTTTCCCGGATTTGAGCGCCTCCTCACCGCTGCCGCCCAACGGCCCGTCAGCCCGGGAAGGAGCCGCCCCTCCAGGACACCGAGGAGAAGAACCACCCACAAGCCTGCGCTGCTAACAACTGACAGCGGGAGAGATGGTGAGTCCGCACCCCCCTCCGCTAACCTTTTTTATGATGTCTTCTAGCAGGTCACAAGAGGGGGGTCCTTCAGCCGTGAGCAACACGAGGATGACCGGCTGAAACATTGTTGGACTCAAGTGCGGGTGGCTGAGGGACAGGAGCTCCAGCCAGGACCCCATCCTCTCCCGCATTTTATCATCAAAGATGGTCTGCTCTATTGCGTCGCTGAGCGAAGGGGGGAGGTAAAACATCTGCTAGTGGTCCCCAAGACGAAGACGGAGACAGTCCTGGAGCTGGCACATGCGCACCCGATGGCTGGACACCTCGGAGCGGCTAACACTGTCCAGCGGATCCGTGACCGCTTCCACTGGCCTGGTCTCGAGGGAGAAGTCAAGGCTTTCTGTCGTGCATGCCCAACATGCCAAGTGACGTCGCCACGGACACCTCCCCCCAGTCCGCTCATTCCGCTGCCCGTTATTGAGGTGCCCTTTGAGCGTATTGGAATGGACCTAGTGGGGCCGCTGCCGAAGTCTGCTCGGGGCCACGAACACATTCTGGTTATCGTGGATTACGCCACCCGGTACCCGGAAGCTGTTCCCCTCCGCAAGGCCACGGCGAAAAACATCGCGCAGGAGCTCTTTTTGCTGTTCAGCCGGGTGGGTATCCCCAGCCAGATTCTGACTGACCAGGGAACACCGTTCATGTCCCGGATCATGGCTGACTTCTGCCGGCTGCTGAAGATACAACAGCTCCGGACGTCCGTCTACCATCCACAGACTGACGGCCTAGTCGAGCGTTTTAACCAAACACTCAAGCGGATGTTGAAGAGAGTGGCCGCTGACGATCGCAAAGACTGGGACCAGATGTTGCCTTATGTGCTCTTCGGCATCCGAGAGGTTCCCCAAGCATCAACGTGCTTCACTCCGTTTGAGTTGCTTTTTGGCCGTCAGCCTCGCGGGCTACTGGACGTGGCCCGCGACGCCTGGGAGCAGCAGCCGGTAGCGCTCCGCTCTGTGGTCGAGCACGTGACCCAGATGCGCGAGAAGATCGAGCGCGTTATGCCCATGGTCCGGGAACACCTCGTCAAAGCGCAGCAGACCCAACAACGTCACTTCAACCGGACGGCCCAGCCCCGGGAGTTCCAGCCGGGAGAGCGAGTGATGGTATTGGTCCCCACCTCCGCCTGCAAGTTCCTGGCTAAGTGGCAAGGGCCATACACCATCCTGGAAAAAATAGGCACTGTGAACTACAAAGTGAGACAGCCTGGAAGGCGACAGGCCGAACAGATCTATCATGTTAACCTCTTGAAGAAGTGGGTGGGGACCAGAGACCAGCTTGCCGCACTCACCTCCCTTTCCCCGGTGGTGGTCGATGTCAACTCCGATCTCTCGGCTGCCCAGAAGAGGGAGCTGCAGCACCTGGTCAGTCAGTTCGACGATGTGTTCTCCCATCTCCCCGGGCAGACCAACGTGGTGCAACACTCTATCAGAACGCAACCCGGAGTCATTGTCCGGCAGCGGCCCTATAGAGTACCAGAAGCCCGTCGGCGGGCCATAGAGGAGGAGATTCAGCACATGCTGAAGTTGGGGGTCATCGAGCCATCCCGGAGCCCGTGGTCCAGCCCCATTGTAATGGTCCCAAAACCGGACGGCACCCTCCGCTTCTGCAATGACTTCCGGCGCCTGAATGAAGTCTCGGAGTTCGACGGCTACCCCATGCCCCGAGTGGATGAGCTCCTGGACCGTTTGGGGAGAGCCCGCTACATTTCCACTATGGACCTGACCAAAGGCTACTGGCAGGTCCCGCTCTCCCCTGAAGACAAGGCGAAGACGGCCTTTTCAACACCTACTGGCCACTGGCAGTACTGCCGTCTTCCCTTCGGTCTCCATGGGGCTCCCGCGACGTTCCAGCGGATGATGGACATATTGCTCCGCCCCCACCAGGCTTACGCCGCCGCCTACCTGGATGACGTCGTGATCCCCTCGGAGGCATGGGAGGAACATCTTGACCGTCTGCGGAGGGTGCTCACGGAGCTCCGACGGGCAGGATTGACCGCCAACCCCCGCAAGTGTCACCTGGCTCAGTTCGACGCCCAGTACCTGGGATTCAGAGTGGGCCGGGGGATGATCCGCCCCCAGGATCGGAAGGTAGCGGCCATCCAGGAGGCCCCTCGGCCCAGCACCAAGACCCAGGTACGAGCCTTTTTGGGGTTGGCGGGATATTATCGTTGTTTCATCCCCAACTTCTCCTCCTTAGCCGCCCCCCTGACAGACCTTACCAGGAAGGGGCAGCCGGAAAAGGTGGCCTGGAGTCCGGAGCTAGAGGAGACCTTTCGCAGCATCAAGGCGGCCCTCACCACTGAGCCAGTGTTGCGAGCGCCGGACTTTAGCTGCCCCTTCCTGCTCCAAACCGACGCTTCAGACACAGGATTGGGAGCCGTCCTGTCTCAAGTTCAGGAAGGTGAGGAACATCCTGTGCTCTTTATCAGCAGGAAGCTGAGCCCAGCCGAGACGAGGTACGCGGCGGTCGAGAAGGAAGCCCTGGCCGTCAAGTGGGCAGTCCTGGAGCTGAAGTACTACCTCCTGGGCCGGCGGTTCACCCTCCTGACTGACCACGCGCCGCTGCAGTGGATGGCGAGAGCGAAGGAAACCAACGCTCGGGTGACCCGCTGGTTCCTTGCGCTCCAGGACTTCCACTTTGAAGTCCGCCACCGAGCCGGGGTGGCCAACGCCAACGCCGACGGACTGTCTCGGATCTGGGCTGGATATTCAGGTCTGTCGGGGGTCACTCCCCACCCTCCCCTAATTCCCCCTCATCCAAAATTTGTGTGTTTTAGGGCGGGCCAGGACATCGCTTGGGGGGGGGGAGTGTGACGGGTGTCCATTCCATTCACCGCTGCCCTGGCCGGAATCACACACACCTGGCGCACCTCATCAGCGCCCAACTCGGCTCAGCTGCTGCCAATCGCCGGAGCCGCATAAGAGAGAGAGGAGAGGACGCCTCAGACGAGCTTCAACTCCCAACGCAGCAAGACGCCTAATCTCTCTCTCTCTCTCTCCTACCGCAGATAGCAGCTGAGCCCTGGACACGCCGTTCAAGACCTTCTTGCACCTTACCACTGCACCTGAGGAGAACACTAGCGAGGACGAGCACCCGGAAGCCACCACCACTGGTCACACATCACTGTCACTTCACTTATATTTTTTCACTCAAATATCATTAAATCCACCCTCCGGGGGATCTTTCATGTCAAAACCTTGTTGTGTGATTCTTCACCTCGTTACAATACAGACTCCAGATCATAATCCAACAATGGTGAGGGATTGTCATTTGGCTTTACACTCACCCCCTTCACATGCAGGCCTATTCCTTTCCCATACGTGGAACAGCATCCAACTCAGTCACCATACTGGCAGTGTAAGCTTTAGCTTTAGGACACTCTACATGTGCATGACCTGCTTTGTAACAGAGAAAACACAGATGATTTGCTCTGCAGTGAAAATGGGTCATATAGCCAATATCTCCACGCACTTCACATGGTAGAGTAGGCCTTACTCTGATTCTGTGTGACTTAGGCAGATGCCGCTCTATACCAGCCTGATTTCTTGATTGTCCGTTTTCCAAGACACGTTCCATCATTGCTATGATTCATGTCCATGGCTCTATTTAGCCTCAGCCAGTAATCAAAGGGGTCTTCACCAGCATGTGGGAGTGTGCCATAAAAATCAGCCAATGGCAAGCTAGAATCTCTAAGGCCCCATTTCAGCTGTGTCACTGAAATGCTGTTTTAGCAAATCAAAAATAGGACTTGGGCCCTTGCACAAATCAACAGAGGGGTTATTGCACAAGCCCACCCTCACAACTTCTCGTGCACGCCCCATAAGTCTACTCATGACTTCGTCAGCTTGTTCTTCAATTGGCGTCCCTATTTTGCACAAACATGACAGCACTATGGCTTCCCACTCATGTATAGTGTATGGCTCAGCTCGGTCACCCCTAAAACAAATAGGTTCTTTGATTTCAGATTTTAGAACTCTGTTTAGGACAGATCAGCATTACGACCCCCACACCATTTAGACTCTAAAACTGGAAGCAATGCTTTCCCCAATAGAGTGTCCCATTCGTTCTACCATCCCCACTAGTAATTCCATTGACTCATTGGCTTCCTTCAGACTTGGTTGTTTCAATTCACCTTCACTTAACTGAGGTGGTGGAGGACTTAAATGATCGCTTACATCTTGTACAGTCTCTAAATCAAACATGGGAGTAGATGTGACAGGAGTATAATCTGATCTACCTCTCCCCACTGAAAGCATAGGTGAAAACATGAAAAGCCCTCTACCTCTTCCAAAACTGTTCTCTGATTCCATGTTTAACACTGACAATAGCAATGGTTAACAAAAAAATGTAAATGTATCGTCTCAAAACTTCAAAATGACACTTTCAGAGTGAACGAGAAGAAAGAAAAATGTGTAGGTTCTGAAAATATATCCTAGTTTCTGAGCTCAAAGTTCAAGTAAAATGTCTGTGTTCAATTTGATGCCACAATACCTGAATGTTGCTCCTCTCAGCGGAGAAACACGGTCCTTTACTCCTTGTGGTCAAAAGCGGTACTGCACCAAACAGCTCCTCACACAGAAAGCTCCAGTACCAGTGGAAACCTCCAATCAGTCGTTCCAGCACGCTGCTTCCAGAGTCACGGTCACGGCACCATTGTAACGGCTTGTATCTGCGTTGTGTGTAATAATTAAGACAACTGACACCATTTCGCATCTTGGGTGGATCGTTTAATTCTGTTAAAACACATTCAAATGAAGTGATCAGTTTCATAGTGTTCTTACACGACGTCCCACTACAACCACTCTCTTTGCTGGAGTGAATATTACTGTAACATTTTCAAGAGTAGATATGCAACACAGTTTGCAAAATACAGTAATATATAATAGAACATGTACCTGTTAAAACACATTCAAATGAAGTGATCAGTTTCACAGCATTCTCACACAAAGTCCTGCAATGACGAGTGCACATTAACCATTACAATATCTTTTAGTAACAAGAAAGAAGAAAAATACATTGTCAAAATATAGAAAGATCAACAAAAGAAATACATTTTTCGAGAGCACTCGCCCACCATATCCACTCTTTGCTGGTGCGAATATTACTGACATAACCAGAAACAGTATCCAACATGCCGCCAGCCAATGAACAGGGAGTGCGGTTCTATTATAATTAAAGTTATTATTAATTAACTATTATAATTAATTATAATTAATATAATTAATTCACTCTTTGTTATATTGCAGCCATTTGCTAAAATCATTTAAGTTCATTTTTTTCCCCTCATTAATGTACACACAGCACCCCATTTTGACAGAAAAACACAGAATTGTTGACATTTTTGCAGATTTATTAAAAAAGAAAAACTGAAATATCACATGGTCCTAAGTATTCAGACCCTTTGCTCAGTATTTAGTAGAAGCACCCTTTTGATCTAATACAGCCATGAGTCTTTTTGGGAAAGATGCAACAAGTTTTTCACACCTGGATTTGGGGATCCTCTGCCATTCCTCCTTGCAGATCCTCTCCAGTTCTGTCAGGTTGGATGGTAAACGTTGGTGGACAGCCATTTTTTAGGTGTCTCCAGAGATGCTCAATTGGGTTTAAGTCAGGGCTCTGGCTGGGCCTTTCAAGAACAGTCACGAAATTGTTGTGAAGCTACTCCTTCGTTATTTTAGCTGTGTGCTTAGGGTCATTGTCTTGTTGGAAGGTAAACCTTCGGCCCAGTCTGAGGTCCTGAGCACTCTGGAGAAGGTTTTCGTCCAGGATATCCCTGTACTTGGCCGCATTTATCTTTCCCTCGATTGCAACCAGTCGTCCCGTCCCTGCAGCTGAAAAACACCCCCACAGCTTGATGCTGCCACCACCATGCTTCACTGTTGGGACTGTATTGGACAGGTGATGAGCAGTGCCTGGTTTTCTCCACACAAACCGCTTAGAATTAAGTTCTATCTTGGTCTCATCAGACCAGAGAATCTTATTTCTCACCATCTCGGAGTCCTTCAGGTGTTTTTTTAGCAAACTCCATGCGGGCTTTCATGTGTCTTGCACTGAGGAGAGGCTTCCGTCGGGCCACTCTGCCATAAAGCCCCGACTGGTGGAGGGCTGCAGTAATGGTTGACTTTCTCCCATCTCCCGACTGCATCTCTGGAGCTCAGCCACAGTGATCTTTGGGTTCTTCTTTACCTCTCTCACCAAGGCTCTTCTCCCCCGATAGCTCAGTTTGGCCGGACGGCCAGCTCTAGGAAGGGTTCTGGTCGTCCCAAATGTCTTCCATTTAAGGATTATGGAGGCCACTGTGCTCTTAGGAACCTTAAGTGCAGCAGAAATTTTTTTGTAACCTTGGCCAGATCTGTGCCTTGCCACAATTCTGTCTCTGAGCTCTTCAGGCAGTTCCTTTGACCTCATGATTCTCATTTGCTCTGACATGCACTGTGAGCTGTAAAATCTTATATAGACAGGTGTGTGGCTTTCCTAATCAAGTCCAATCAGTATAATCAAACACAGCTGGACTCAAATGAAGGTGTAGAACCATCTCAAGGATGATCAGAAGAAATGGACAGCACCTGAGTTAAATATATGAGTGTCACAGCAAAGGGTCTGAATACTTAGGACCATGTGATATTTCAGTTTTTCCTTTTTAATAAATCTGCAAAAATGTCAACAATTCTGTGTTTTTCTGTCAATATGGGGTGCTGTGTGTACATTAATGAGGAAAAAAATGAACTTAAATGATTTTAACAAATGGCTGCAATATAACAAAGAGTGAAAAATTTAAGGGGGTCTGAATACTTTCCGTACCCACTGTATATATGCGTTGCTGGGTTTAACGCTGCCAGTGGAAGAACTTTGGTGAACATTGTGCTTTGAAAACGGCAGTGGATTCTAGATTTATGCTTTTAGTTTGAATAGAAATCTTATACAGTATTACATATTTGTAGACCTAAAATTGTAATTGTGCATTAACAGCTGTCAACCATGTCAGTACACAAATGAGCGGTCTTATAGTGCTCCTATTATTGTCATGACTTCTGTCTGATTGGCGGGTTTTGTCTTGTATGTGTTTGTTGTCAGGAGCATGTGTGTTTTGACAGTTTGCCATGTGCTCATTGTGGTTCCCCCTCCCCATTGTTATCTCATTAGCTGCTGTCACACCTGTGACCTGTTAGTCCCTTATTTCTTGGATCTCATCATCCAGCCCCTCCCGAAACCTGGTGCGCAAGGCAGCTTCATTCCAGTCACAGGCGGCTGCCAGTGTTCTAAACTGGATGGAATAGTCAGTGACTGAGCGACTGCCTTGGATTAACTGTGCTAGCTGAGAGGCTGCCTCTTGGAGTCAGTCCTGTCTTGCTTTGTGTTTAGGTACTGCCTTGTCTCCTGGCTCTTTGTCTTCTGTGTTTCAGGTAGAAACTGCTGATCTCTCCGGAGTCCCGACGGAGTACCACGATCTGTGCCGGGTCTTCAGTAGTTCCCGGGCCTCGTCCTTACCTCCTCACCAGCCGTATCCGCCTAAAGGGCATCTGTACTCCCTGTCTAGTCCAGAAAGAGAGGCCATGGACAAGTATATTAGTGAATCTTTGAATGCCGGCCTCATCCGTCCCTCTTCCTCACCTGCTGGTGCTGGGTTCTTCTTCGTTAAGAAGAAGGATGGCTCCCTTTGGCCTTGTATTGATTATCGGGGTCTTAATGACATCGCCAGAAGGAACAGCTATCCTCTGCCTCTGATGTCAACTGCTTTTGAATTGTTACAGGGAGCCAAGGTCTTTACTAAATTAGACCTCCGTAATGCCTACCATTTGGTTCGTATTCGTGAGGGGGATGAGTGGAAGACAGCCGTCAATACCCCAACGGGACACTTTGAATACCGGGTTTTACCCTTCGGGCTTACTAATGCCCCAGCTGTCTTCCAGGCCCTGATCAATGACGTGTTGAGAGACATGGTAAACAGATTTGTCTTTGTGTACCTTGATGATATTCTCATCTTCTCTTTCTCCTTGCAGGTACACACTCAACATGTTTGCCAGGTGCTTAAACGGCTGCTGGAGAACCAGCTTTATGTCAAGGCGGAGAAGTGTGTATTCCACGCCAAGTCAGTTTTGTTCTTGGGGCATATCATTTCAGCGGAGGGGATCAAAGCTGATCCTGCCAAGGTAAGGGCCGTAGCCGAGTGGCCAACCCCCGATTCTTGGAAAGCGCTGCAGCGGTTCCTGGGGTTCGCCAACTTCTATAGGCGATTTATCCGGAACTTTAGCCTGGTTGCTGCACCCTTAACGGCACTCACCTCACCCAAGATACCGTTCAGGTGGAATTGTCAGGCTCAGGAGGCCTTTGACGTTCTTAAGTCCCGTTTCATCTCTGCTCCTGTTCCTTGTCTTCCAGATCCTGAACGGCAATTCATTGTTGAGGTTGATGCCTCAGAGGTCGGGGTAGGTGCGGTTCTGTCCCAACGATCTCCCAGAGATGGGAAGGTGCATCCCTGTGCCTTTTTCTCTCACCGCTTGAGCCCTGCTGAGCGAAATTATGACATAGGTAACAGGGAGCTGCTGGCAGTCAGGCTGGCTTTGGGGGAGTGGCGCCATTGGTTGGAGGGAGCAGCGCAGCCCTTCTTGGTCTGGACGGATCACAAGAACCTGGAATATATCCGTTCGGCCAAGAGGTTGAATGCTCGCCAGGCCAGCTGGGCACTCTTCTTTGGGCGATTTAACTTCTCCCTCTCGTATCGGCCGGGTTCTAAGAACACCAAGCCTGATGCCCTTTCTCGTCTGTTCGAGGGTCCTGGGAGGGAGGCGGCTCCTGACACCATTCTCCCTAAGGGGGTGGTGGTGGGTTCCCTCTCTTGGGATGTCGAGCAACGGGTGAGGAAGGCTGTGCGGGAGGGGGAGGGCCCGAGGGAGTGTCCAGAGGGTCGGTTGTTTGTGCCTGCTGCGCTGCGCCCTGAGGTCCTCTGTTGGGGTCACGAATCCAGGGTAGCCTGTCATCCAGGGGTTCGAAGGTCGCTGGCTGCCATCCGTCATTTTGGTGGCCGTCCATGGCCCAGGATGTCAGGCAGTTTGTGTTGGCTTGCTCGATGTGTGCTCAAAATAAAACTTCTCCTGTTGGTCTGTTACAGCCTTTGCCCATTCCCTCTCGTCCTTGGTCACACCTGGCCCTTGATTTTGTCTCTGGCCTTCCCCCATCGAGAGGCAACACCGTGATTCTGACGGTGGTGGATCGCTTTTCCAAAGCGGCCCATTTTATTCCCTTGCCCAAACTCCCCTCCGCCAAGGAGACGGCACAGGTGGTGGTGGACCATGTCTCCCGGATTCATGGTCTTCCGTTGGATGTGGTCTCTGACAGAGGACCACAATTTGTCTCCCGGTTTTGGAAAGAGTTCTGTAGACAGATCGGGGCCTCAACGAGTCTGTCTTCAGGTTTTCACCCTCAGACCAATGGGCAATCTGAGCGAGCCAACCAGGATCTCGAGAGAGCTCTCCGCTGCCTGGCATCACATAGTCCGAGCTCCTGGAGTCAGCAGCTACCGTGGGTCGAATATTCCCACAACTCCCTTCCTGTAGCGTCCTGGAGGAGGGCTAAGGAGGTCTTGGCGGGTTCGGTCTGATTGGCGGGTTTTGTCTTGTATGTGTTTGTTGTCAGGAGCATGTGTGTTTTGACAGTTTGCCATGTGCTCATTGTGGTTCCCCCTCCCCATTGTTATCTCATTAGCTGCTGTCACACCTGTGACCTGTTGGTCCCTTATTTCTTCCTCCATTTAAGCTCCTCTCGTCTGCAGTCTTGTGTCTGACCGATGTTGTGAGACTATGCTATGCTCTGCTCGTGTCCTGTTATGTCTTGCAGTGGTTTCTCAGACTCCAAGTACAGTTTAGTTTCTACTGTTTGATTTTTCTTCTTGCTACCCTCTCTGCCTTTCATTTCTCCAGATCCCTGTCCCTCAGTTCCTGCCCTGTTGTTACCGGAGCCGTATGTTTCAGCTGCTCTCAGCTGCAAGCAACAGGGAGCACCCCGCTCCGATGTAGCGTCAGCACTGACGCTAGGACTCTGTTCTCTCCCCACTCTGACGTTGCGTCAGCACTGACGCCAGGACTCTGTTCTTTCCCCATTTGGACATTGCGTCGGCACTGACGCTAAGACTCTGTTCTCTCCCCACTGTGACGTTGCGTTAGCACTGACACTAGGACTCCTGTTATCTCCCCACTCTGACGTTGCATCGGCATTGACGCTAGGATTTTGTGCCCCATACTCTCCACGCTTTTTCCCTCTCTGCCCTTGATTACGGCTCCCAGCCTTCAGCCCCAGCTGTGTTTTTGAGACAAATAAATATTTGAGTTGTACCTGCAACTGAATCCGTGTTTTTCCTGACAATTATGCCATTTTAAAGGTTGCTAATATTGTTTTAATAGACTCCCAAAACAGGTTTACATGTATGCAAGATCAAAAAACACTTCAGTTTTCTCCAAAAATAGATTTCATTTTACCCCATTTCTAAATGATTCATAAACAACTCGTGCGAAGCAGTTCGAAGAATCAGTCTCTCTAAACCCCTCCTTTCCGTGAGCCTTCACTGCTGTGATTGGTCAGATGGCGCAGTCCTTTATGATTGGTTTACCACATACAGCGTGTCAGAAAACGAAATGCCCATTGCCATAACTGATTCACAGCCCTGGATACGTGTCAATACATAGAAAAGATGGCATCGATTTTACCATACCAATTCGAGCCAGAGTCTGACGATAAAACGGCTTAAGTCGCTGATCAACAACCCAGCAAACACAACAACACGTTGTGAAAAGGTTGTAATAACTTTTTTCTGACGTATTTAATACGACAAATGTCAGGTTTTGTAAACGTTATAAATACGTTTTTTCACAACGTGGAAAAAACGTTTTTATAACGTTTTTAAAACGTTCAAAGGAGACGTTGTAAAAATGTTTTTGCAACATTGTGAAAAAACTTTTTTATAACGTACTTACCACGTCCAAACTGGTACTTCACATGCTGCCATCAAAATGTTTTCTTTACAGTGTTAAATCTGACTAATGATCCTATTAAAAGCACTTATTTACATTTCACCTTACCTTGTAGCATTGCTGACCTCGTCGGTTTTATAAGGCTAGGTTAACATATGTAGGCCTAATAATTTATACTACACAAAAATTGTCACTCATCGTATTTATTCACAAAATATAAAGCGGAATCTGATATGGGTAGTTCACAAAAATAAATAAATAACCCAATAAACAAGACAAATGCAAAAATATATATACCAATAAAACAAAATGGTTTCACATATAGTACAACATATGAAAATTATGCAATGACTGGCAAATTGGAATATGAGTACAAAGTCCAAGAAATTTCAATGCATATTTTAACAGAAAAAAAGCAACATTTCATTTGTAAAATGTATTCAATTTCAGCTAGTTACAAATTATTTTATTGCAGTTATAATAATAATCATACTGCAATCTTATTACTCATGGGCACTAAAACTAATGATTATATTGTTAGAGATTTACTAGCACAAATGACATGTATATGGCATCCAATTTAGAACTTGTTCAAATAATATATAATGCATACAGTTTATAATGGCTATTGTTGTTCAATTAATAATATTTTATTATACTGGAATACCTGTGATTTTGAAAAATGTATGTATGTAGCGATTATTCAGTGCTTTCATTGTACTTTACATTGTTATGCCACTAGGTGGCAGCAAGAGACCGTCTTAATGACTTAGTTAGAAAACCATTCTTTTAGTGCTGATTCATTCAGTTGCTGAATTCTGTGACCCACTAAATTATATGACTATAGTGCCGAGGGTAGTTTATAAACATTTAAAATATTTTATGGTAACCACAAATTAAAAATGGTTTTGCTACAAAAACATAGTTTTAACTATGGTTATACAGATGGTAATCAATACAGCAAAAAAAAATGGTAGGACTAGAGGGTTGGGTTTAGTAGTAGGCTAGGTCAGATTAGCTCAATGCAGTGCCTAGGTTCACAAAATTTGGTGGGTCACAGAATTCAGTAAAAACCCAAAAAGTCTCAACTCTGACTCGTGAGATCCACTTTCCTTTTTTAGCTCCAACCTTCATCAAACACACCTGCCTGTAGCTTTCTATTAGAACATAAAGACAATGAGTACCTTGTTCAGGTGTGTTTAATTGGGGTTGCAACTGAATTGTGCAGGAAAGTGGATCACGCAGGCCAGAGTTGAGAACCCCTGTTATAAACTTTGAACAAAACCAAAAAACAATTCTACGTCTAATCTACACTTCATTTTTTAGAGATCAATGCATTGACCAGGGCTGCCGCCTACCATGTGAAATCCCCTTAACCACTGAAAAAATACTTTGACAAATCGGTTGTTGATTATACAGCAAATGTGGGGGGGAATTATGCTTCACACTGGTGTACTTAAATATATGCATCATAGAAAACAAGGTTTAACAAATCTCACACCTAACATTCAGCATTATGGTCAGTTCACACTGTTTGAGTCAGTGCGTTCCCCCAGTTGGGAGTACGGCAGTGTGAATTGGCTTCTAGGTGCTTTGGGAAAAAGCTGTAAAAATATATTTTTTTTAATGCTTAAGAGCAATTAAGCATATAAATGTATAAATATGCAGTGTTTACATAAATACATACATGAACTACAACGTAGATGTCAGAATGACAGATAAAATATCCTGAAACCTGATAACGTATTGTGTAAGTGGATAGTGTAGGCCTAATGTAGGTAATCAAACTGTAAATGGAATGAGAATATAAAAGCATATTAGCAGAGAATGTAAAACAATTTTTGAAGTCAGTTTATAACAGGTTATAATATATAATATAATATAATATAATATAATATAATATAATATAATAATAGCTTTAGAATTTTTAACTACTTAACGAAAAACATACCAAAAATTATCAAGTACAATGGGAGTTTTGACATGGTTGCATGTTGGTACTGTCATGACGTTTGTAAAAAATAAATATTTTTTAGCCAACCAATCATTTCTGTTCATGTGTTAATACCTCTCTCCCACCTTTCATTTGTTTACACCACAGACTGGTTTACACACTGAACTGTTAGCTCGTGATATTAGATTTGAATATACGGTATTATTAAATGAGCAAAGACAACTGAAAGTAAGGATTCACATATTTTAAGTCCTTTTGATATTGCTCAGACTATCTGTTACTCAGTCACTGAATTGCGTTAATGTTGAAATATCACTGTTATTTTACTGATATTTTTACACAAACAGAACAGTTTTGCAAGGATATACTTGGGTACTTTCATGACGTTTTTAAAACGTTTTATTCCAACGTGCATATTACGTTATTTTAACACCTGAATAAAACGTCCCCCGAAAGTTTGGTCCGGTTTCATTTTCATAAAGGTCTTAGAAAGTAGCCTTATCATAATATTAAGCTTTATTTTTAAAAATGATCATACATATCTGTATTTGAATTGAAATTTTGCCTGCATTGCACATGAAATTAGTCTAATGCAAATTAGTCTAGTTTAATGCATGCATGGATCCGATGTTCGAACAAAGCACATTTCAGATGATTGATGATTGATGTGTACTTCAACACCGGTAGCCTATGCTTTGCGCAAAATGAACAAACTGTACACTGAAACAAAATAACCAGAACAACAACACTAATATAAGAGCTAGTGGTTTATCTGTCAAATCAGATGCGCTCTCGGCCACTGAGCTGTGCTCTTTGCGTTTTCTTTCAGAATTATCATTGGCTGATAGAAAGGTTAAAAATTGCATTTTAAGATGGAAATAGGACCAAGCCCCTTGATCACGTCATGATATATTCTGTCGTGCGGCGCTCAAAACTGTGGACAATATAAGGCCGTTTCACCCTAAAATAACTTGTGAATCGTTTTTGAACTGGTTCATTAAAACGATCTATTCGAAAGAACCTTTTCGTGGAAACGAATCAGACTTCTAATCACTATTAGCGAGCAAGGCTGCATCCTCAAACTCAAACGAGCTCAGTACCGACTCTTTTCATTCAGTTTATTTTCGTGAATCGATGTTCAGTTTAATGACAGCAGCCGAGATATGCAGCCTTCGTATGATGCAGCCTTTCGTTTTAGAGGCGCCCATAGATAAGCTTTGTTGAACTGAAAACTGCTATGAATGGGGAGTCGATTCCCCTTGATGTGATCGATTCCAACGCCTCGGAATCGAGGAATCGATTCTTTTTGGAATCGACTCCCAGCCCTAGCCACCGCTACTTGTTAATCTCCTCCCACACTTCACGTGTCATTTCATTGATTACTTGCGAAACAAACACTTGGTCTTCATTTCAGTCTCAGGGTGCTCTAGTCTTTCATCACTTTACTCAGGTAATGAATTTTAAAATATTTTAATACACAAACAACTCTATATTTTTGATAATCATTTTGCAGGTACATTGCTAATACAACACCTGCATTCTTTGCAAGACTCTGCTTCTAAATGAAGTTTTTGTGTCTTTTTGTAAATGAGAATTTTAATTCTCTCTTTTTTATTATTATTTTTTATGAGAATTTTAGAATGTAAAAGTAGGTGATCATAAAAAAAGCTCCTTCCTCCTTTGATTCTGATTCATTATCTACCTTAAATGTCCAATATATGAAATTTGAACTTGAAACATGGAGGTGAGAAATACTTGTTTGCAGCATTTAACATCTTTGACTAATTTGTAAATACTGAAAAGGTTTTACATTCAGTTGTATGTTCCACAGTTCGCTCTCTTTGATGAGATAAATGATGAGATTGATTTGAGATAAAGCCGAAATGTATTTGTTTTTATTTAAAAGGCATTTTCCACTGTAATGTTTATCTAGAAAGTCGGATGTCCAGACATGGATCAGGTCAGAGACGTGTCTGGAAAGTGGAAGAATGATCTTGGTTCTGTAATGGAGCTGAAGGAGGATGGCACTGGTAAGATTAGCGGGACGTATACAACTGCTGCTGAGTTCTTTATGTCCAATGAACCAGGAGAAGCCGCTGACCTTGTGGGCTACATAAAAAATCACACGGATAAAGAGATTGGCATCCCCACTACTACTATTACATTCTGCATGGCCTGGAAGATAGAAGGTGGGTTTGACCAGTAGAGTTGATTCAGTGCAGTAAAAAAACGAAAAGAATAAATAAATAAGAATTATTTAAAATATATGCGCTGTTTATCAAATACATGTATCTTGTTTTATGCATGCTTAAGTAATTGTACTGGGGGGAAGGTTTTTTTTTTTTTTTTTTTTTTTTTTTTAAAGATGTTTTTGCAGTGCACATTTGTTTTTGTTTTTTGTTTTGTTTTTGTTTTTTTACTAAAGATGTTTTTCCAGTGCACAGATAAAATGTTTGAAACACTGATTCTTTCTTAGGCTCATGTAGTGCATTCACTGGCCAGATCTTCCCAGGAGAAAACAATGAACAGCCTGTAATAAAGACCACCTGGCTTCTCCATTCACCTGTAGATGGCCTTCAGCACAACTGGGCATCAACCAGGTTAATATACTTGTAAGAGAACTTCAGTAATGTTGTCTGCTCCTTTGCCCATATGGACTAATATTTCTTGTGTATTTTGGATAGGGTTGGGGAGAACACATTCTACAAAATACAGACCCATCAAGAAGACTCTCAAGGATGAGAAAAAGTGGAAAAAGTTAATTATCAAAATAAAGTTTGATTAACATGTTGTCTTTTTTTTAAAATCATTTTCCAGTAAAAATATCTAAACATGATTTAATAAATGAATGAAGGAAGGAAGGGATTGATTAGTAATTATCAACTAAACATACACTGTAAAAAATGTGGCCGTAAAATTCACAGTAAATTACTTTAAACAAGTTACATTACGTTTACAGTAAGTTACTGTATAATTTTTACAGTAAATAATTGTGCAATAACAGCTGTAACACTGGAAATATATGTTCAATTCAAATAAACAAAAACATAACCCATTTTACACATTTATTTTTCAGTTTAATAAACATAATAAACTAAGCACTCCAGCAAAAAGATTCAGATGGTCATGCATGCTTCTCTCCATTGAACCAGGACACACTACAGAACATATTCAGTGATCATCTTATTGCATGACTACATCTAACTTAACACCAAGCCAGAGCTGGGTTTGTCCATTTTGGTGTTGGAACATTGCTTACACACTAGATTGACATCCATTCAAACTTAGTGATTTTCCTTATCAGTGTACAGACTTGCTGGTTGATTTGTCCTCTCTGCCTCTTTGAGTTTGTGCCTGTCTCTGGATTGATACCCAAGAAGAAGTACCTACTGTATAAACAAAAAGACAAAGAGGAAAGCTGCTAGTTTCTTTCAGGTGGGATGAAAAAGGTGTCAGTTCCCAGTCACCACCTTCAGTGGATCACTGCTGTTGCAGTACAGACCAAAAAGGTGACAGAACAAGGTTACATCAACCCTAACCGTTTAAATAAGAGCATCTTAAAAACATTTTTTTTTCATCACAAACACACAGCCAAGAACAGTCCTGCAACAAAGTAGAGTTGTGTGATTTATTTAAGCAGAGCATTTGCACACAACAGTGTACATCATTTTATATGTACTGTTTGCAGAGGATGGAGCATCCTTTTAAAGATGTCCACTTCCAGAACAAAAATTTCAGGATCTTTCTCCATATACTAGACTTCAAAGTGATTTTGAAAATGAGATGGGAAATTTTTCCCACATACCCTAACTGTCATGAACTGGAAAGCACAGTTCACGCTAGGGGTGGGCGATATGGCAAAAATATCACATCATGATTTTTTCCCGAAATATCACAATTCTTTGTCATGTTGGTTTTACTATATTGCATGCTGTCTGAGCAGTACAGCCAAACTAATTTCACTATTTTAAAACCAAAGCCTTACAAGGTAAAAAAAATATATATATAAAATTAAAAGAATGGCAGATGTTTAGGCCAAAGCGGGCGAAGATAAAAATCTTTGACATTATTTTATCTTTGTTATTTAAAATAAGAACAAAGATAGGCTACATGTTATAAAATACACATTATATGCAAATAAAACAAACAGTGCTATAATTTTCAGGTACAGTAAGTGTATTTAGCAATAGCATTCAAATATAAAAATTAAACACTATATACACTATATACATAAGTTTTATATTGACGTGAGTGTTTTTTCTTTGTGTTTTGTTTTATTAGCCTACCATCACCCAAAAACTACAATTCTGTCATCATTTACTCACTCGAGTTTTTTTTTTTTTTTTTTAACTTAAATTAGTTTCTTCTGTTGCACATAAAACTTATTTTGAAGAATGTGGGTAACCAAACAGTTGCTGGTCCCCAGTTACTTCCACATTTTTCCTATACTATCAGAGTCAGGGGGGCCCAGTATACTGTTATCCACATTCTTCAAAATATCTTATTTTGTGTTTAGCACAAGAAAAAGTCCCTTTAATGACAATCGGCAGCATGTTTAGTTTTGTCGCTTTAAGAGCTGCACACATCTAACACATAGGCACGCATACCTTTTTCTCTCAACTGTTCACTTTAACTTTAGACATAACCAACTTTTTAGATGTAATCCTTGTGTGTTCTTGGCAGTGTTAGCGAATTAGGCACAAAACATAGCAGATCATGGAGACATTTTAATCGTCCACAATCAAAAACCGCCATATCGCATGATGATGCGATTAAAATGATGACGGGACAGAATAACGTACAATCACTAGACTAGTGGTTATCAAAAACAGACTTTGTCTTTCATTTATTCTTCACAAAATCTTTGCTCTCTAGAAACCAGTTTCCGTTGAAACTCCTATTTCTAGAGCAAGTATTAGCATTATAAATGCTGAATTAATACCAACATATAAAATTAAGGACATGCATCAGAAAACTGGGAATGTTAGACAATAAATATAAAAGCTTCACCGTAAACTTTTTTTCAGTATTGTCTTATATTAATGTCCATTAAAGCATGACTGTAAACAAAAAAACAAAACAAAAAAAAAACATGATTATGTAAAAAAATTAAAACATAGCCACCGTCTCCAATTTTTTAAAATTATTCAGTTATGACAGATACAGCAATACTTCATGTTCTGTAAGATCATTATGTTTGTAGTGTGTTCCAGGGAAATAAAATGTACAATATAATGTATAAATATTTCAGTCCTATAATAGTAATAATGGTAAAGTGTAACGTTGCATAAAATGAAAATACTCAAAGCAGGCTAATACTGCCTCAAATGTATAATTAATGGCTGGATTCCACAACTGATAACATAAAACAAATATAATAATCAGGCCTGGACTGACCATAGGGCATACCGGGCAATGCCCGCCGGGCCAACGCACATTTTTGGGCTGGGGCTGTCAGTCATAATTTAATATTTTTTAAAAAGTTAATTAGGCCAATTTATTTATTACCGCAACGGTAGAGTATCTGAGACACAAATCGCGGCCCATTGGTTGACTGTCTTAAAGGACATTGAGCTAGTCCAATGAAATCTCAGGCCACGCCCTGCCTCCCTCCTGGCCAGCCCTCAGCTCCACTTGACAAAATCTGCTATTTAGAGTTCGACCGGAGTTTGAGATGAAAAGAGCAGAAAAGAGCAAGAGAAAAGACGCAAAAGCCTACAAGTGGAAGCAGCAAAATGAGCGAAAATCACAGAAATGTTTGCCACCACCACATGTTCAATTGCAGCTGCTGGTGTAGGGCCATCAACATCTAGCAACAGTGCAGAGGCAGTCCAGAGTGCTCAGGCTGCCGGAGCGGCACAAGGGAGTGTACAACGTCAATGTTAGTTACACAGATGAAGAAGGAGTATCTAGTAAAATTGATTCGGAGGAGGAGGAGGTGGTGAGAGACGTGACCCAGCAGCAGGGACAGATTGAGGAAGGCTTCAGAATAGCTACGAGTCCGGTAAGAAGTAGCCGAAATGTTGGCAGAGTGAAGGGAGGGACATTTATGTAGGGAAGACAGAGGGCTTTTTTGTGGTGTGTGTGTCATTTGTGCATTTGAGTGTTTGTCGACAGCCTGCACCACTAGCCTACCTAGCTGCTACTCGCAAATGAACCGTCTGCCAATTAGGCTAGGCTACATTGCCATCCACATCAAATTAATGAGTGGTCTTACTTCTGTATAATAACAATAAGAATAATTAAGAATAATTTTTTACCAAGGTTATTCGCTTCCATGCAGGTTACTGTGGTTTAATGTTTGAAACAAAACAGTGAGCGCATATATCCTTTGATGTGTCATATATATGCCTCAGCATATTGTTTAAATAATCATGGTGGGCCGCTATGGCCAAAAATGCCAGGGCCATTTTTTGGTCCCAGTCCAGCCCTGATAATAATACAGTACAACATTTACTGTAGTAGTCATAAAATGTACTGATTTGGCTGTGAGATTCACCAATTTTAAGTGCGTAAGATGTGATGGATTTTGATCCGTCAAAAAAAAAAAAAAAAAAACATGAACCATGTAGAATGACTTTTTGCATTTTTTCGTGACACACACACTACTTTCCTGCAGTCATTGCGATCTTTTCCACTTTGACTTCTTTTTCGTTGTCATTCTGTCTATTTCTGTGCTGTTGTCCAGTTGGAATTTTCACTCTGAAATGGCAGCCGCGCTACCGAAAAAGCATCAGAGTTTCGCCTCTTGGTATTCTATACTCTTTGCCTGTACTTGAACGATGTACTGATTCACATATAGTGAGCGAAATGAGTTGCACATTTTCTGTTATTAATATAAGGATACGCTTTAAAGTATTACAAACTTGTATTTAAGATTGATTCGTTTATTTTAACTAGTTTGTAAAAACGTGTAAATTAACAGAACAGTTTGCATTGATTTAAAACCTTAAAAACCACAAACCTTTCTTCAGCCAAATCACAACAAATGCAGGGCTAAAAGGAGCGCAGCTTTATGACGTCTGTGACGTGGGGAGGGAGACAAGAGGCGAGCGGATCAATTTGCAAGCTTTTATTGGGATAAGACAGAAACATGGTGAAAACAGGCAGGGTCAGAACAATAGCAAACAAGAGTAGCAAAGGCAATACGTGGGGATAGTCCGTGCAGCAGGCGTGGGTCAATCAATGGCGAACGAGTTTCGAAGGGAGAGGCAAAGGGGTAATCCGTAATGAGTTGTTGTTCAGTGTTTTTATGCCAAAACAGGTGAGTAAATACAATTGAGAAATAAAAATGTGTTAAAATCCAAATATTATGACATAAAACATAAAGTCCTAATGTCCTCAGACATCTCCAACCAGCTGCTTCTTCTGACAGAGGTGTCACTGAACTTCACTGGGGTCACAATGTAGTGTCCTGTGAAACAGAGCAACTTCAGTATAAATGTGTGACTGGCCAGAACTTCAAAGGGTCAATAGATGAATAAATAAACATACTGAAAATGTATGACAAATACTTACCAAAAAACACTGCATGACAAGACATGACAAGTATAAGATAATGCTGCTGTGTTTCAAATGTTCCTGAATTGCACCTATCTATCTATCTATCTATCTATCTATCTATCAGTCAATCTATCTATCTATCCATCTATCTATCCATATTTAATGTCTCAATGACATGCAAGTAAACAACCAAATAAAGGATTTCAAGAAAAAAAAGCTATTTACTTCCTTCCCATCACTTGCTATAGGTAACTATCTAGAGGTACAATTGTAATTTATAAATAATACAATTTATTTATTTACTTTTATTAAAGTTATTAAAGTTCTAGTTTGACTCTGAATAGTAGGTGTTTTTGTTGTTGTTGTTGTTGTTTTTTTACCTCCATAATATTTGAGGGAGGGGGCACAACAATACAATTCTGCTTAAGGCACCCATTTGGCCAGCAGTAGCCCTGCTACTCACTATTTAAATTAACCAGTGTATCTATATGTTTGGTTGACTGTATTTTATTCTGATAATGAACAGGCTGCAACGTTTGCAATGAGGCTCCGGCGCGACTGAACAGTGGAAACAAACAACAAATCATTGTAATTTTTGGCCATACAGATCATTCAAAACTGCAGTGTGTTTACTTTTATTTCTGTCATCTCAGTTTTCTTTCCATGAACTTTCGTAGAGCAAAACAAACTCAGCAGCATGTGTCACGCAGTCTGTTCTTTTTCGTTTTGTTAATTTGGCTTTTTAAATCAACTATATGTCACATATTCATTCATTTTATATACAGACTCTGATTTAATAAAAACAGATTTTGTCATTTTTTTTGTTAAACTTAATTTTTGTTGCTTGTCTGTGCTCGTCCGCAGCTCTCTCTGTAAGCTAGTGTGACAGCAGTCCAGGTGTTTCCAGGTATTACTCATGCTATTTCTCCATGTTGATGGTTTGGTGTCGCACATGATGCCACCTGACTATCCTTTTCTCTGATGAACTGGAAAAAGCAGGAGTGTTTCCATCTCACAATTGTAGAATCTGTCTCTGCAGTCATCCTGACCATCGAATTCAAGCAACAGGAAGACAAACTAGTCTATTTTACCTTAGTCTATTTTTATTTTTTTTTTACTGGTGCTGCTTTGCAGTGTTGGTAAATTCACCACTTAAACTCTGCAGAGTCATGGGCCTTCACAAACTGAATCTGACACCCTTGCTTTTGTTGCTTGTAAACGCATCTTGGATTTCATTGTCATGGACCTTCCTTGATTTGTAGATAATTTTGTCTGCTTTTCACATAGTCTGCATTGTTTGACTCCTTGTTTGTAATCTAGGTGTCATGTTGATTAGGATTTTTGTTGTTTAGTGTATTAAAAGGAATTGCATTGTTTGAATGATTTTTATTATACCGTATTTGTCCCACATAGTGAAATCTTAGTGACAATGTCTGAGGTTGAAGGTTATATTTGTCAGGGTGTATGCCGTCGTGTGCGTGGAATGATGCAGGAGAAGAGCGGAGAGTAAATAATATAATCCAAAGTAAAACACAACAACAAACGCAGGGAAAACAGCAGGGAACCAGCAACCACGATGAACATAAACGGAATGACAATATAATCACCGACAAAGACGAGGGGGAACAACAAACCTTAAATACACAGAAACAGGGGAGTGGCTACAAACGAGTAAACGAGGGGAAGTACAACTATGGGCAGGACTAAACCAAACATATACAAAACCAAAGGGGGAAACAAGGACTAAACCAAATGTACTAGAAACGGAAAAATACTATGAAAACCAAGACAAAACAGAACACAATCCTGACTGGCTCTGGAGGGCTCGCTGGAGGAGGCGCCGGCTCTGGAGGGCGCGTTGGAGGAGGCGCCAGCTCTGGAGGGCGCGCCGGCTCTGGAGGGGGCAGAGAAGGCACAGGATCTGTAGAGCGCTCTAGATGCGCCGGAGGAATTACAGGCTCTGGAGGGCGCTCTGGAGCCCTCCAGGGCAGGACGGGCAACCACATCAAGGACTGAGACCTGTGGAGAGCAGGGATAGAGGAGGTGAACAGAAGAGAGGGAGAAGCAGAGAGTTCATGGGTTAACGCCGCCCCCATAGGAGGCTCTACAGCCGGAGCTGACACCTCTGGGGGCATGGGCGCGGCTTCTCTGGTGGAAGAGGCCTCGGGAGTGGACTTGAGACCAGACGGGATCTCAGTGGCAAACTTGTGGGCAGACGAGATTTCTATGGCAGACTGGTGAGTAGACGTAACCTCTGGTGTAGGCTTGTGATCAGACGTGACCTTGGGAGCTGACTTGTGAACAGAAGTGAGCTCTGGAGCAGGTTTGTGAACTGACGTGACTTCAGGCATGACGTGACTTGACTCAGCCGTGACGGGACTTGACTAAGCCGCTTGACTTGACTCAGGGGTCAAGTCAAGCGGCTTGACTTGACTCGGGAAGTGCCGCCGTAACTTGACTCAGTAAACACAGCTGTGACATGACTTGCCTCAGAAGACACAGCTGCAGCGTGACTTGTCTTAGACGATGCAGCTGCAGCTTGACTTGATTCTGGAACAACAGTGATCACTTTATTTGACACTGGAACAACAGCAGCGACTTGACTTTACACTAGGACCATAGCTGCAACTTGATTTGACACCGGAAACGCAGCTGTCATTTGACTTGACTCAGGAACCACTTCAGGAAGGGCGGCCATGATGGGTGCAGACTCAGGAGTAGAAGACATGACGTGAACCGGCTGTGGCTTGGTTGACATGGTGTTAGCAGGCTGTGGCTTGGCTGACGATGCATTAGCAGGCTGTGGCTTGGCTGACGCAGGAACGGCGGCCTTGACATTGCTTGACGCAGGAACGGCAGCTGTGACTTGACTTGATAGAGGAAATACAGCTGTAGTTTGACTTAATTTGGGAAAAGCAGCTCTGACTTGACTTGACACAGGAAACTCAGCCTTAACTTGACCAACTTGACTTGACTCTGAAGCAGTAGACCTGATGTAGGCTGGTTCTGGCCTCAGGGACGTGGTGGCCATCTTGTGCAGTGGCTTTGGCGTGGCAGCCATCTTGTACGGTGGCTCTGGGCGCTCGGGTGAAACCTTGCTTGACCTTGAAGGAACAGTGCCCGTGACCTTGCTTGACTCAGGAATGACGGCTTTGGCTCGACTGGACTTGGAGGCTTGACTAGACTTGGAAGCTTGACTGGACTTGGAAGCAGCACCTGTAGCTGGACTTGACTCTGAAGCAGCAGCTGTATTCATGTTGTCGGTCTGTGATTCTGTCAGAGTGTACGCCGTTGTGTGCGTGGAATGACGCAGGAGAAGAGCGGAGATCCAAATAAGTGCCGTTTATTATATAATCCAAAGTAAAACACAACAACAAACGCAGAGAAAACAGCAGGGAAAACAGCAGCCACGATGAACATAAACGGAATGACAATATAATCACCGACAAAGACCAGGGGGAACAACAAACCTTAACAAAAAACCAAGACAAAACAGAACACAATCCTGACAATATTCATTAAGTATCACCAATAACACAATTAGCCAAAATGAAGTACTTCACTGCATTACTACAGGAGACGGAATACTCGTGTTATTGTTTTTGACACACACCACCACAGTCTCTTCAAATGTGTGGAAAAAGACAGGCAAGTGACAGAACTGTGTTTTTAGATTTGTTATATTAAACAGTAAGAGAAGAATAAGTGCTCTGTTGGGGGGTAATTAATGTATGCTATTGTACAACATCAGTATGTGTTGCTTGGTCACAGTAGTGTTTTTGTGTATTGGCCGTAGCAAATCCATACTTGCTCTGAATCAGCATAGCAGTTCGATTTAATAAGTTTATTATTAAAATACGGGATTAGTTTCCATTGTTATGCTGAATGATGCTCAACTATTTATCTCAACAAGACCAGATGAAACTTCTAAATTATCGAAGTTAACAGAGTTTGTTAAAAATGTAAACGATTGGATGACCAATAATTTCCTCCTATTAAATTCAAGACAGAGATACTACTTATTGGACCAAAAAAACAATACACAGAATCTCTTGGCTTACAATCTACAACTAAATGGATGTACTGTCACTTCTATTACAGTCAAAAGTCTGGGTGTTATATTAGACAGCAACTTGTCTTTTGAAAATCATATTTCTCATGTTACAAAAACAGCATTCTTCCATCTTAGAAACACTGCCAAGCTACGAAACATGTTACCTGTTTCTGTAGCAGAAAAGCTAGTTCATGCATTCATGACCTCTAGACTGGACTATTGTAATGCACTACTAGGTGGTTGTCCTGCATCTTCAATAAACAAGCTACAGATAGTCCAAAATGCAGCTGTGTTGTGGCAAAATAAAATTGACTCTCACCAAAGGTAAGAGACAAACTCAATCAAATGTCTTTTATAAATTTATTCTTTGCAAAGAAGGTCAGACAGTCGTACAGAAACACAGGTTACTGCAGAGTGCGACCCAGAAGGGAGGGCTCACTCCAATTTATATCTCTTCCCTAGCCTTCAAGGTTACTTCTCCTAACTGGTAACTTTCCACACATAGTAAGAGTCAGACAAATACATTCTGCTACGTCATACTCCCAAGATTCAAATCTTTATATTTAGGGCCCTAACACTCTTCTTTTATGTCATTCTTATAGCAGGTTTAAATAAAGCAGACCCTTACACAATATTCCATAAGCACATAGATGAGTAAAATGAATTCTTCTTTCACAGTTTCCCCCTTTTTATCATATACTGATAACTACTCACTAAATTCATTACTACTCACTCTATTAAATTAAAATGTTTGATTACAATAATGGTTAGAATAATCCTAAATCACCACATTCGCTATCTGTTAGCCAGACTAAACGAATAAGCACTGTTATTGGATTCCTGACATGGGTCAGACCCTCAGTCACTACACAGACACCAAACATGAATATTACTTACAATTTCAAAACTCTAAGCAAATTTAAGTCTTGACATCACATTTATACTCTTCATTTCTGATTTTCATATAATTGATCACCCTCTTAAATTTGTGAAATAAGCGAAAACATGCTAATGTTGTTTTTGTGGGTACAGGCCCTAATTTTCTGCAAGCAAAAGTGATTATATATTTATAGATATAGATATAGATTATCATTATCATAGGCTTATCATCAAAACTAAATGCCCCATACTTTCAATACCAATTATTGTCTCATTAAGTCATTTAATGCATTTCACTGTAACTTATACTATTGTTAGCTCATCTTCACCCATGTTCAAAAACATGTTATTAAGATGTAGATCAAATTTAACCATTTAATGGGGTATACTATTTTTTTTTCTTCTCACCAGTCTCTGTACTGAGCTGGATACAATCTGAAAAATACATGGAAGGCCTAGTAACAATCCACCTGCCAAAACTGGTAACACAGTATTACACAGCCTGTATCCCCATTCTCCCCACAAATGATCTAATCATTCAAACCATTAATCGTTTGCTTGTTCAGGCTCTTTTACGGCCATTTTCATGTGAGTATAAGCACTTTGTGTTTAAACCGGACTTTGACATTTGTTGACATGTGCCTCAAATCTCTTTACTCCATCTGCTCCTCCTCCTGGGTGTAGATGGGACTTTTCTGCAGTGGTTGGCATGAATCCACATGGTTCTTTCTTTCACAGCCGTATGGGTGATCAGAAGCACCTTTAACAGCCCCAGCCACCTTTTTGCTTTCAGCTCATTCCCCTCTGGTCTTATACCACCACGAAGTCACCAGATTTAATGTCATACAAGTCACCTGCACACAGACATTAGACAACAGAGAAGACATTTCCTTGAAGTAACTCAACATATCATGTTAACTCAATTCTGTTGATGACAGCTGTTGTTTGCCCCCTTCCATTCCCATAAATGGTGGTCCACCATAGAGAATTTCAAATGGCTCAGGTTTACCCTGGATCTCTACAACATTAGGCCAATTAGTTTTTTCTCTTAAGCATTTTATCATTTTATCGCTCCACCTGAGCTAAATGTCAGTCAACAGAGCCTTTTCTGCTGCTGCTGCTTGGGACATTTTTGTCACTTTTTCCACATTGTGAGTGTTACAAATAACACATCTTTCACCAAAAAATTCTGCAAACATTGTGAACCCCTTTGTAAACCACAGTTCTTTTAATTTTTACAACCATTCCCCCTTTCGATGCATGGTCTAACCCGTGCATCGTCTTAGCATAATAAGTAAAGAAGTGTCAGGGTAAACAAGGCTTGCCATCACAGCTCATCTAAACACCACTGGTCAGTGCACATCCTGATTGTTTCCACTGGTCTTTCTCTGCTCCTAAAGCAAAAAGTCTGCATGCTCTGTAAGTAAGAAGAAACAGCAAGGTTATTTTCAGATAACATGGTACACTCTATTTCTTTTTGCTGTTTAGCCACCGCGGCGTTCGCTGCCGCGTCTGCTCTGACGTTTCCTGTTGATACAGAATCTTTGTTATTTGTGAGTGTTGCACATCTACGAATGGCTATCTTATCAGGCAGCAAAATGGTTTCTAGTAAAGCTGCCACTAAAGGAGCATGTAATATTGGGCACCCATCTGACTTAAAAAATTTTCTGTGTTTCCACAGTGCTCCAAGATCATGCAAAACTCCAAAAGCCTAACGTGAGTCAGTGTAAATGGTGACACATTTGTTTGTCATGAGTTTGCACTCCTCTGTTAAAGCCACAAGCTCTGCTGCTTGTGCTGAGTAATTTGATGGCAGTGAGGTCACTATTTCAAATTAAAAAAAAAACTCTGTCATTATAGCATAGCCCACTTTATTTTGACCTGTTTGTGGATCTCTGAACGCGGAACCATCCACAAAGAGGGCGTTTTCGCAATTTTCAAGTGATGTGTCCAAAAGATCTGGACATGGCGTACACACTTGATCGAGCACGGTCAAACAACAGTGATTTTCCTCCCCATCCTCCTCTGTCAGAAGGAGGGTGGCAGGATTCAAGGTTGTACAGCGTTTAACAGTTATATTCGGCATATCGAGCAAGATAGTGTGGTATCGTAACCAACACGCCGTCGATAAGTGCATTGTTTTTTGTTCTTGCAGAATCATGGACACTGCGTGTGGCACCATCAATGTCAGGCCAGAGTACCCTACAAATTTTCTAGACGCCATCACGGTCTTCTCAGCAGACGCCACCGCCCTCAAACCGAGGCAGGCCTGCTGCTACTGAAACTAACTTGCTTGAAAAATAGGCCACAGGTCGCAGTCCGTCTCCATGATGCTGCAAGAGAACAGAAGTCCCCATTTTTCTCATCCACCATCTGAACAAAAGGCTTAGTTGGTACCGGTAGGCCCAAAGTCGGTGCCAGAGACAGTTGAACTTTCATGTTCACGAATGCCTCGGCCTCCTCCTCTGTCCATTCAATTTGTCACATGACTTCAACCTCTTCCCTATTCTTAGGGCTCTCAGAGGCTGCTCGATAATCGCATAATTTGTAATGAATGTCCTACAATATGAACCCATTCCCAAAAATGACAACATTTGTTTCTTTGTGATTGGCTTCGGTACATCTTTTATGGCCTGCACTCTTTTGTCAGACAGGGACTTACTGTTGGGTGTTATGACATGACACAAAAATGTTACTTGATGTTTTACAAACTGTAGTTCTGGCAGGCTGACCTTGTGGCCCTCCTGACCCAAATGCTTCAGGAGAGAGACAGTGTCAGCCACATGTATTCATCTCTACTAATAAGAAACTAATAAACCTTTAACATATTATAGCAAAGCAGTTCCAACTGTCAGGGTCAAAGGCTCTTCTTTGAAGTGCTTTGTTATCTATCTTAGGGATTGTTTGACTCAAACTGACTCAAACACATAAATTTATAGCCTTTTGCCACTGAATTTAAATGCAAACTAGTAGCCACAGTTTTTTTTCCCAGTTACATGCTAAGAAATGCATTAGCCAAGTTGGAGTGCACACTGGAGAATCATTACATGGCAGTACTATACCCTCCTTCAAAAGTGAATCAACCCATACGGAAATGTAATATATGACATATATGTACCTATATCAGAAGTGCTACTCTCATATATGTTAAATATAGGGCAATATATTATTATCACATATATCCATTTTCTGGATATATGTAGATATATGTTTATAACATATATGAATTTCCCATAGTACAATTTGTATATAAACATATATTGAAAGTATATATATGTTTAACTTTTATATGGTATTGTATGTTATGACCATATATGTTTACAATATATATCAAAATTATATATTGTATTATAAGTTATGACCATATATGTTAACAATATATATCAAAATTATATATTGTATTATATGTTATGACCATATATGTTAACAATATATATCAAAATTATATATGGTACTCTATGTTTTGACCATTTGTTACCAATGTATATACTGAATTTATGCAAGTTTATTAACCATATATGCCTAAAAGATACTGCTTATTGTAAATCATATAACACAATTCATTGCTTAACTTTATTAATTGTTTCAATTTAGTTTTCTGGGGGAAAAAGTAGAGATGAATATATAACCTGTTCAAAAAATGCCAATGTACTAAAAGTTACTTGTAGGAATGTATTATAGAGTTATTGAGGGGGGGAAACACTTCATGTAACTGTTTGTCCATATGTGCTCTCATCATCAATGAACTAAAATGCATTTTATTAAAATACATGAGCGATTGTATGTGAACGTCCGAATAGCGCTTTTGCGCATGCGCCAAAATTCAAACACACCCGCGCTAACGGCAGAGTCTGAGCAATGGCTGCGGCTAAACAAACAGTCATCTGCAGTAAGATGTTTTTCTTAGTGGAAGGATAACAAATGTGCCAGTACCTTCACATAATAAACGACAATGATTTTATAGACGGGCACGAAGACAGACCGACATCACTGAGTGGAGTGGATGAAACGCCTTTGAATGTGGCAGCGGTGCAGGTAATTTACACTAATTTACTCAACGCTTTATTCCTACACTAATATTACATAGAAACTAAGTGTTATATGATTGTTTGGGTCTGCAAGAGCCTCTATCTCTATATAGATCAGCTAATGTTTTAAATATTCCCTGTCATTGTTGTATATATGATGTTATGATTACAGCTGCATTGATGTGTTTTGCAATTTGCTCGCGTTAAAGTTAATTTTAGCTTTTGGGTAACAGGTTAATCTGTATGGAGATACTGTGAGCTCATTGTTTTCACTTGATAAGCAATGCCACGTTTGGAAATTATTTAAAGCTGTCTGACAAAAATAATGGATGAAAATTATAATGTTTATCTCTGAGATGTAGTCTAGACTAGAACTATAAAACTGCACGAAATGGAATTATTTAAATACAAGCACCTTGAATTCATATAGTAAATGACAGTACTTGGTTATATTGCACCAAGTGCATTGACATGTCCGTGACATGCCTAGAGTGGGTGCGTAAGCACATGTATGTGCATATTGCATAAAGGTACAGTAAGTTACACTAAAGGATGTGATTGTGGGGTTTTAAACATATGGTTAATCTATCATAGTAAATTTTGTTCATATCATTGCTGATAATTGTGCTATTCTTGTTTGTGTCCCATGACAAGGTAATGAGTCCCGACATTCTCAGAAAATAGAAATGGAGGCCGAACCTGCAGATGTGGATGGCAGTGATGTGAATGATGGAGCATCTACACAGAAAAGGTTAAATATTTTATTGAAACCAAAACTAGCATCTGCAATATACATGTAAACAAATCAAATCAACAAAATATTTTAGTTAAAAATGTGTCTCCATGTACTATTTAATACAATTCTAGTGCATTTAATCTATTAAATAACAGTGGAGTGAGTGAGTTTTGGGATATGGTTAGATTAAACTTATTTTAGTGAATGAAGTACCACATTTCAGCTCTAATTTTGTTAGGGTGGGTACACAAAATATTATTTTATCCTTGCTTCTAGAAAATCCTTAATCTGTCTGCTTTCTAACAGCTTCATGTGGCCGTAACGTGGCTTTAAGCACTATAGATTATTAAAGTTTCACTTTGACTGTGACAAAGGCAGTAAATGTGGTGTTTATATGGAATAATTGTAATATTTATGGTACAAATACAGAGAGAGTCCCCATATCAGTAGGAAAGCGATCAAATGAGCATCTTCCATCCGAAGACTTGTGTTGCATGCGGGAAACTGTTAATTGGTTATTCTACAATTAATTGTACCATAAATTATACTACAATTGGAAAATACTGTAAATTGATAAACTGTTCAGCGTGATGACGTTTAATGCCTCCGACAGGGCCTGTAGTCCCATTTAGCAGCATGTTAGCAACCACCTTTTTTAAGAAACATAACAGTTTAAAAAAAAAATAATAATAAAAATCAAGAGTGGGGTTTAACTGGTGTGTTTTATGTCATAGAATAAAACGTGAAAATATTATGAGTTTGTGTAAACCGCAGACCTTATTTTAGGGGATTTAATCAAAATTGTCATTCAAAAACCCATGTCATAGTTCCACCCCTCTATTTCTTTTCTCCAGGCCACATTCTCGATGCACATATTAGGTATTATGAATGTAAACACTTTATTTCATTGATGCTAAATAGCAAATTAAATTGTAACCTGTGAACTCTGTCATTGAGCATTTGGGTTACTATAGTTTAGTTCTTCATGTATATAGAGACATATAATTTGAATGGGCATGCAGGCTGTGCTCTGTCGTTGTTCTGCCATGTCCTTGTGGTATCTGGGAATATTTTACAACTACAATTTATAATTATTACATAAATAATGAGTATTCTGCAGTTTTAAAATAATCTTTAACTTTACCAACCATGTTTAATACTCAGTATATTTGTCATCTTATAGTAGTTAATCACTTTAAGATACAGGCACAGTTCTAACTAAAAACCTAAATTAAACTTTGGTACAATGTTGGATTGCAAGATTTAAGCAGGTTTTATATTTTAATATCATGTTGACTAAAATCAAGTTTAGTTTACTGTACCACCCAACACTACCAAAGCTAAAAAGTTGCTTTTGAATGTGGTGCATTTCCTGAAATCATATATGGTGCAGAAAATTTATTGTAATTATCTTATAAAAACCTAACTTTTACTTTTTTTTTTTTTTTTTTTTTTTTTTTTTTTTTACAGATGCTGGAATCCAGAAATTTCTTCACCTGGGGCCTACTGGGGATGGCAATAAACAAAAAACTAACCAAGCTGTGGGAATACAAACCTGTAGACCTTTAGCTGAACCACTACAATTGATGTTCTGTTTCTTATGCCTGTTCAGTGTTTTGATCAGTTATATATGTAATTGTTTCTTTTTTGTCCTGTTTGATTGTGCAGGTCAGTAACTTTTTTTTTCTATTTAAATAAATTCTGTTTAAATAAAGATGCTTCTTTGTGTAACTTTCTGTACCATTTAACATTTAAGGCTAAAGGTGTGAAATGTGCAATGCACTGCAACTTTGTAGAGTGTCTTACACATGTCTACAACCTCTATTTAAAGATCAAAGATCACATATTAAAATATTAAATATATGATACCATATATTTCATGCATATATGTCTAATTTGTATACAACATAATAAAAACATACATATATCTCACATATATTAATAATTATATACATTTCATATATGGCAATGCATGTATTATACATACATAAACATATATTTTTGTATGGGGTAGACTTATATGTCAATATATGAAATTGTTCCATTTTCTAATAGGAATCATATATGGATATGGCATATATAAACATGTATTCAATATATGGGTATTTCATATAAGCACATATATTACATTTCCGTATGGGAAACACTGGTTTTATACCCAGTATTGCCTCTGCTTCAGCGGATACTGCTGTTGACACGGCCTGTAATCAGATTTTGGAGTGATTACAACCGGTTTACATCCCTTGATCAAACCCACATCATATTTGTGTTTTACCCACAAGTTAGGAGGCACCTCTGCCAAAGCAGCGTGTATGTCTGAGGTGCAAATATTTGCCATGCAATGATTTTCTTTTGTGCTTTTATCAATAGGGGTCACAATTCTATTTACTTTTATGTCATACTTGCGGTCTGACACTCTTACTGTGTTTCATACCCCCACCTATCTCACACCAGTCTATTGCATGAACAGATTTCTTCACAAATCTCCCTACTTCACACCATGACTGATCCCTGGCCTTGGAAACAGATAAGTGAGGCACAGACTCTCCTGCCACTAGACAAAACAGAAACTGTTTTTCTGTCAGGCTGACTGAAACCGCACACACACTTTCTGTCCAAAACATTTGATCACAGCTCAAAGTTTCACTCTTTTTCTCTTCTCTAAACCAATCTTTCTCATATTGTTCTTTTTTTCTGGTACGACATGTGACGTGCAATGTAAATTGTCAGGCATCATAATTTCTGTGTTGAATGGCTTTGTTCGAATCTTAGACAATTCACACATCATCTAAACCCAATCACTGCTTTTTAATGCGCCAATCATAAACCCACTGATGCTCAGCTCGCAGACAGCACAATTGCTCCTCCTGTTCTGTCACTCTGACACCCCAGGAGTCTGCGACGAGCACTAAATTCAGTTTACATAATAAATCTCGACCCATGATGGGTGCAGGGCATACCGGTAAATGAGTGAATGTATGTTTTAACACCCAGCCTCCCTCTGTTTCACAATTCAAAGGCACTGTGAATTTTTCAAAAAGTTTATGACGTAATACAGAAGTGGACTTATTTATATTATCAGTCAGTACCGGTTGACATGGCAAGTCACATGGTCGTAAAACAACATCTGGTAGCCCCAGAATCTGCTAAAAATTCAACTAATACTCCCTCCACTAACATGGGGTGCTTTGGCATTTTTAGAAACCCCTCACTTTCAAACATCGTTGTACAGTTATCAAAAATGTCATTGTTTAAATCTGAAACACTCAAACATATGCAAGCTTTTTCTTCATTGCAAAGAGCAGTATTTTAATCACTCAGTTTAGAAACACACAAAGAAAAGCAAGCATTTTCTTCATTGCAGAGAGCAGTGTTTACATCAGTGTGTGTGTGTGTGTGTGTGTGTGTGTGTGTGTGTGTGTGATATTAAAAGATGTTCACTTCCCTGCACTGTAGCTGTTGACTGCTCACCCGGAACCCCTCCTCCCTGCTCCCTGTCTTCCTTGTTTCAGTCTTCTGCTTGATTTTTCTGGTTCTCTGGACATTCTCGGCTCCAGTGACCATCCTTCTTACACAGTTTGCATTTACTGCACTCTCTGGTCAGATGATCATCAGTCCCACAAATCACACAACCCCGTTGCTTTGGGTTTCTTTCAGTCCAGTTTGAGGGTCTTCCGCCCCGACCTTTCCCTCTTCCACCCCTCATCTGTTGGTTTCAGGGGGCTGAATAGCCTCCCGGTCTTGACACAGCCTGCACTAAGGCTAGCTGTAAGTCTTTGTCAGTCTTGGCCCTTGCTTTTTCTTTCTTTGTCGCTTGTTGTTCTTCAGCGTGCAGAGTGTGTGCTAAAATGGCAGCCAGACGTCCATTCTTCCATTCAATGTAGTTGCCCTTCACTGCTTGCGCAATTTCTGGTCTCAGTCCATTCAGAAACCAGCTTCGCAGGTGGTACTCCCAGGTGCCGGGTTGATTTTCCCTGTCATCGGGTTCATCCAAGCCCCTGTGCTTGTTGAAGGTCTCGTACAGTCTGTGATAATAGTCTTAAACAGACTCCTCTCTGGCCTGGCAGCAATTGCCAGTCTTTGATGTGTCCACACGTGCTGGAAAAGCTACTTTTTTAGCCCCAGCCAGCTCTGCAGCAGCTGTACAATCGCGTTCGCGTTGGCTTCATCAGTCCAGTTGCTGCTCACCCTGCGATAATCTTCCCCTCGCAGCTTCCCACTCACAGTCCAAGGTTTAAAGACCCCATCAGGCCGTGAAACTTCGACCATCGGGGCTGTTATGCTCACATTTCCTTCCTTTATGGTGTTCTTGTCTTTCTTTTCTTTGTTGGGGGAAGTCTGCAAGTTCTTTTCTCATTAGCCTCTTAGTTGGGGGTTTCGGGAATCATTTCGGGGTCTTCTTCTTCCTCTTGCCCTCCAGCTGCTGCCGCCTGTGGATGCGGCACTGCCGGTCTTGCTGACAGTGCTGATGGTCTTGCTGGAGGTGCTGTTGGTCTT
>NW_026129712.1:0-38357 GCF_022985175.1 Labeo rohita | reverse complement strand
TTACTTGCATTACAACATCATATATAAAGGAGTCAGTATTCATATACAGTACTGTGCAAAAGTCTTAGGCCACTAGTATTTTCACCAGCTAAAAAATGGTTTAAAGTAAGGTATTTCTATCTTTTGCTGTAGTGTGTCAGTAACAAAATATCAGTTAACATTTCCAAACATTCTGTTTGCCATTAATTGTAATAATCTAGTGAGATTTTTGTTTGCACAAGGAGTCTGACAACAGCCAGTGCTCCACACAGATCTGATCTCACCATCATCCAGTCTGTCTCTGGAATGACATGAAGAAACTAAATCCAGAAGAACTGTGGCAACATCTCCAAGATGTTTCAAGTAAACTACCTGCAAAGCTACCTGAAAAACTCAGCACAAGTGCACATAGGGCAAAAACTGCTGTAAACGCAAAGGATGGTCACATCAAATGCTGATTTATATTAGTTAATAGAAGTTCATAAAGAAAATCTGTTTATGACATTGTTTTTGTTCAGCATCCTCATTTTATGTGCCTAACTGCCTAAAAATTTTAACAGTACTGTAGGTTTGTAGGTATAGGACTCTTAAAGCATCTTGGAGATGTTGCCACAGTTCTTCTGGATTTAGTCTGTCTCTGTTTTTTTCTGTTTCTTAAGACAGACTGGATTGAATGATAGAGATTAGATCTCTGTTTGCACAAGGAGTCTGACAACAGCCTGTGCTCCACACAACAATCTCACTGGATTATTACAATTAATGGCAAAATGAATGTTTAGAAATATAAACTGATATTTCTTACTGACACACTACAGCAAAATACTTACTTTAAACCATTTTTTAGCTGATGAAAATACTAGTGGCCTAAGACTTTTGCACAGTACTGTACATGTTAAAGCATTCCATCTAATAATACAAACATTCACACATCTCTATTCTTCTGATTCTGTTGGTGACGTATTCAATGAACCCATTAACTGGAACACACAAAACAAGCCGCTGTTCATGCTGGATGTGGCATAAAACAATGAGTAAATGACTAAAATAATGCCCCATTCTATTTCTCACATAAAAACTTCTGCATGTAAAAATATTTTTCTCTACAAAAGAGAGGCCTGATTTTCTTTATGTGCAGCTCATGTTTGATAATAATTGTCTACACACAGATTCATGACCCTAGCTCTGTCTGAGTCTTAATGTTACGTTAAAGTTGCTTCACCTTGTTTGTCTCTGTTTCTCTTCTGTCTCTGAGCATTTGTGTTGATGAATAAAGAATGATAAAACATAAACAAAAGCTACAGATAAATATTAAGTGAGATATTGTTCCATAGTACTAAAAGGTCTCTTAATTAGATGTTTTGAACTTCAGACCTTTGTAACAGCAACAGCAACTGTAAAATGTATTACTGTTTTAAACTCATTATTACTACTAAGTAAAAATAGCAAAGATAATTAAGAACTTTGAGGTAAACATTTGCAAATTCTTATGTTTTTCTCCAGTGTAGAGATTTGTACATTTTTTTTTCTTGCAGCTATATATTTTTATTGCATTTATTCTTAAATGCTTAGTTTCTTTTTTTTATATTATAATGAAATAGCGTTATTACAAAAGTAATATTCCTTTATTTAGTTTAATGCTTGTATATAGAAATAATAACCATAATCATTATTAGTTATTGATATATAAAAACAATATTTTTGCCAAATTGTGCAGCACACAATGTTATTTGGATTATCAGCAAACCTTGTGTGTGTGTGTGTGTGTGTGTGTGTTTATATTTTTTGGCCTTTTTTCCAAATAAAGAAAATGTTTGTCTGAAAACCATAAGGGTTTGGATTCTGTATGCCCTGTACAGAATATTTATGTAAAAACATTCAACGTCTGTAGCACCTGTGCTATATGCAAATAAGTTAAGGTACAGCCCTAATATGATATTTATTGTTTTTACTGGAGGAAAAAGAGGAAATTAATAGATGATAAAATTGGTGTCTTTTCTCCATTCTGCCACCAGAGGACACCGGTGACCAAACAAACACATCAGGCTACTACATTTACGAAATTAGTGTCTACAAAACCGGCAAAAAAAAATGTTTTCTATGTGCTTGAGTACAATTGATTTTTTTTTTTTTCTATGTTGTTTCCTAAAAAAAAAAAACCTACATCCATCTTCTTGTTTACTTTCTAATCTCTCTCCTATATGTTGCTGGTTCATTAATATTCAACATACAATTACCATACTGCCAGAAATGCAAATTCAAAAAGTACTAGTATCTATTAAGTTCAGGATATCTCTGGTCTAAAAAGTTGCTAGTAACTAAAAAAATATGTACTAGTTCTATTTTTTCTTAACAGGAAAATTGTAATTAAATACTAGTCACTATTGGAACAAGTACTAGTATCTAAAACATAAGAACTAGTATCTAATGAATAAGTACTAGCCAGAAAGCAAAAAAAACACTAGAAACTAGATAAAAAGTTTGTCAAGACAAACTTTAAGTTGGACTTGAGAAAGCCGGACCAGAAAGTTTGAAAAGTTTAAAAAGTCTGAAAAGTTTGAAAAGTTTAAAAAGTTTGAAAAGTTTGAAAAGTTTGAAAAGTTAAGAAGTTTGAAAAGTTTAAATAGTTTAAGAAGTTTTAAGTTTGGATGGTTTTCAGTCTGATATATTTAGAAGTTTTAAAGTTTGAATGTAGTCTGTCAGATAAATAGATAGATAGTATTGGTCAGATTGTCAATCGACGGAAAGATAGATAGAGGATTCTAACATTATTACCAAGTTACTAGCATGTTGCTAGCATGTTTCTAGCATGACTAGCATTTCACTAGCATGTTTCTAACATGATTAGCATGTCGTTAGCATGTTCCTAGCATGATTAGCAAAGTTGCTAGCATGTTTCTAACATGATTAGCAAAGTTGCTAGCATGTTTCTAGCATGACTAGCATGTCACTAGCATGTTTCTAACATGATTAGCATGTCGCTAGCATGTTTCTAACATGATTAGCATGTCGCTAGCATGTTTCTAGCATGATTAGCAAAGTTGCTAGCATGTTTCTAACATGATTAGCATGTCGCTAGCATGTCTCTAGCATGACTAGCATGTCGCTAGCATGTTTCTAACATGACTAGCATGTCGCTAGCATGTTTCTAGCATGATTAGCATGTCACTAGCATGGTTCTAGCATGATTAGCAAAGTTGCTAGCATGTTTCTAACATGATTAGCAAAGTTGCTAGCATTTTTCTAGCATGACTAGCATGTCACTAGCATGTTTCTAACATGATGATTAGCATGTTTCTAACATGATTAGCATGTCACTAGCATGTTTCTAACATGATTAGCATGTCGCTAGCATGTTTCTAACATGACTAGCATGTCGCTAGCATGTTTCTAGCATGATTAGCATGTCGCTAACATGTTTTTAGCATGATTAGCATGTCGCTAGCATGTTTCTAACATGATTAGCATGTCGCTAGCATGTTTCTAGCATGATTAGCATGTCGCTAGCATGTTTCTAGCATGATTAGCATGTCACTAGCATGTTTCTAGCATGATTAGCAAAGTTGCTAGCATGTTTCTAGCATGATTAGCATGTCATGTCTAGCATGTTTCTAACATGACTAGCATGTTTTCTAACATGATTAGCATGTCGCTAGCATGTTTCTAGCATGATTAGCATGTCACTAGCATGTTTTTGCATGATTAGCATGATTAGCATGTTCTAGCATGTTATTAGCATGTTTCTTTCTAGCATGATTAACATGTCGCTAGCATGTTTTTTAGCATGACTAGCATGTCGCTAGCATGTTTCTAACATGATTAGCATGTCGCTAGCATGTTTCTAGCATGACTAGCATGTCGTTAGCATGTTTCTAGCATGATTAGCATGTCACTAGCATGTTTCTAGCATGATTAGCAAAGTTGCTAGCATGTTTCTAGCATGACTAGCATGTCGCTAGCATGTTTCTAACATGATTAGCATGTCGTTAGCATGTTTCTAACATGACTAGCATGTCGCTAGCATGTTTCTAGCATGATTAGCATGTCACTAGCATGGTGCTAGCATGATTAGCAAAGTTGCTAGCATGTTTCTAGCATGACTAGCATGTCGCTAGCATGTTTCTAACGTGATTAGCATGTCGTTAGCATGTTTCTAACATGACTAGCATGTCGCTAGCATGTTTCTAGCATGATTAGCATGTCACTAGCATGGTGCTAGCATGATTAGCAAAGTTGCTAGCATGTTTCTAACATGATTAGCAAAGTTGCTAGCATTTTTCTAACGTGATTAGCATGTCGCTAGCATGTTTCTAACATGACTAGCATGTCGCTAGCATGTTTCTAGCATGATTAGCATGTCGCTAACATGTTTTTTAGCATTACTAGCATGTCGCTAGCATGTTTCTAACATGATTAGCATGTCGCTAGCATGTTTCTAGATAGATAGGTTAGATGATAGATAGATAGATAGATAGATAGATAGATAAGGTTAGATGATAGATAGATAGATATATAGATAGATAGATAGATAGATAGATAGATAGATAAGTTTAGATGATAGATAGATAGATAGATAGAATGATAGATAAGGTTAGATGATAGATAGATAGATAGATAGATAGATAGATAGATAAGGTTAGATGATAGATAGATAGATAGATAGATAGATAGATAGATAGATAGATAAGTTTAGATGATAGATAGATAGATAGATAGATAAGGTTAGATGATAGATAGATAGATAGATAAGGTTTGAAGATAGATAGATAGATAGATAGATAGATAGATAGATAAGGTTTGAAGATAGATAGATAGATAGATAGATAGATAGATTAGTTATTAGTTAGAAAGAACATAGATATCTTAAAGCTTAATTGAGTATCAATGGCTTCTAGCAGTTTACATTAAACAGTTCAAACAGACATGGACTTTTGGTCAATGAAAGTCTATGGGACTTTTTATGATTTTTAATATTAATTTTTAAGAAAACCGTAACTCAAACCAGTCTGAAAAGATATAGCACACTAAGTCAGAACAGTATGAAGATCTGACCCGAGTTTGGAGTATGTAGCTTGAACGGTCTAGGAGGAGTAGGTGTCCAAAAAATTTGCGTTAAGAAAAATAATAAGAAGAAGAATAATAAGTTTAAATACAATTTCAGTAAGTTGGCTTTCCCAAGCCAACTTAACTAGTACAGTTTTTAGATTAAATGTTAAAACAGAACATCAGCAGAGTAAAGAAAAAAGAGGCTAAAGTCAAGCCATCACACATGTAAATACTTCATCACATTACAGTCACAGTGAATTAAATGTTACCTTGCTTATGCTTGTTCTCCAACTGTTTAGCCAGTTCATTCTGGTTCATCTTCCTCAGGATGTCCACCGTTACCTTCACAGCTTCTTCTGGTCCAAAACATGCTATCATCTTATCCACTGTGTCGAATATATCTGCCTTTTCCAATTCAGACCTTGGTATATGCTTATAAGATGGATTCATTAAGTGCCATTTAAACGCCTTCAGTTCAGCTTCTACCAGCTCCTTCATTGAGCCCATCAGCATCTCTTTAACAGACGCCATCAGCCCTCACTGATTCACAGCTGCAGGACAAGAACAATATTTTAAGTTGTTTCACACTTAACATGTGCACCTAAGTGATCAAATGTTATTTGGATTATCAAGCTCTTTGCAGAGACATGAATCATCAGAGAGTTGAGTTAAACAAATTTACTATAATTATTGCAAAATATTTAATAATTGCTAGAGTTTTGTTTTGAAAATTTGTTGTACAAAATGCTGCATACAAACTGATACACACAATGTGTCAGTGCTGTCTGATATTGTAAGTGTAGAATCGATACAGTAGATGACACTAAATCTATTTATGTCAGTATTTTATGAAGTAGCATTTACCTACTATGTATAATGACCATGTTTTTTTTTTTCTTTCATACTAAATTTGCTGGTATGGTCTGTAATAATATTTTCTAGATATTCCCATTCTATCTGTTAAATAGCATCTTTAAAATTCTCCTGCTTATTCCTTGGTATTTCAAAGGATTCACGTTTCTTAGCAAATGAACTAAACCTCTTCTTAGTTCATTTCCTAGTCACCAATATCATATTATGGTTAGACAGACCAGTTGACATTTTAAAGGACTTCAGAATTTGCTCAGGTCTATCACTAAATATTAAGTCTATTTGGCTTTTAGTAAAATGAGTTATTCAAGTACGTCCACTAATTAATCGTTTAAGCTGTCAGTCATCTGTTTAAGATTTTTCCTAGTGGATTTATCAGTTTAGGGACAATTGAAAATGTTCATTAAATAGTATGACAAATTACAGAGTTGTGTTTGTTGTGTTTGGACGAATGGTAGATAAAAACAAGGAGACAGAAGAACAGCTGATCGTCCTTATGATGCCAAACCACCTGCCAAGTGTAATCGGACTGATTTCATAGACTGAATGAACTTTGTGTCGTGATTACAATTTTTGCAGTATTCACAGATAGTATTCGCTAGTTAGTTTGATAGCAGTGCTTATAGCTTCTCTAGGCTCAGCATAACTACTTTTATATAGCTGGAGCCTGACCTGAAAAGAGATATTTTCTTTCTTGTGTGTTTGTGAAATGTAAGATAATTATACTGCACTGACCTGCAGACTGTAGCTGTACACCAGTGTACTTTACCTACATGTAGCTACTGCAGTTTAGCAGCATTTAACTTGTTTTTTTTTTTTTTTTTGTTTTTTTCTTCATTGTGCAGCTCAACACAGCTCAACATAGTGAAACATGGAAAGGAAGACTAGAAATGATCCATGAATATGTTCTTAAAGCTTCTGATATTTCTATTTATTTGTGATTAGGATTCAGATGTTTTCAGCACATGCATGAAAGCACAGTTTATGTGTGAATTCATTATAAATCATTATTATGGTATAAAGTTATTCAGCCCTACTTTGCCAGGATCTAAATTGAAAAGTGATCAAGCTCTATATTTTCTACATGTGGGAGTTACCTGCATTTCTGTAACTCTGCTGTTTAACACTTACTGTACAGTGAACTAAAGTAAATTAAAAGTGTTAATGAAGCAGAAATACTGCTGATTTCTAGTACATTTTAACAATACTGTGATAATACTGATAACCGTGATAATTTTGGTCACTATAATTGTGATAAGAAATTTTCATGCCGTTACATCCCTAATCTCATATATCCTTGTTTCAGTTTCTCCTTTTGAATGATGGATATACACTATTGATAACTGGACGCTCGGTCGCAGAAACCTTTCCCGCTAAACTATAATAATAATTAGATATTACATTACAATTTGGTAAAACATAAAATGTTGCTTATTTTAGTGATGCAAAGACGAGTATGTTTATTTTGTACAACATTTGAAACTGCTTTTTAACACTTAATTAGAAGCAGGGCAAATTACTAAACTGTCATCTGTTAGAGTCTACTAAACAGATATTTAGAAGTTTATTTTAAAATGCGAAGTACTGACAAAAGTGAAAAAGCACTGTAAACACTTGCCTATTTACAACACTACAAGTGTGTCCTAAATGACACAGTAATGAAGAGTTCTACACACACTTGTGCTTAAGTACAAAGACTGCAAGTGTGGGTATTTGGACAAGCCCTGAGATTGTATGATCTTTAAATATTTAGCATTTAAAGACTGACATTATTTAAAGTGTACCTAAAGTATACCTGCAGTAGTTCCACTTTAGCATAATCAAACATAAATATATCTTTGGTTGGACTTCAGCACTACATCTGCACAATTAAAGTGCACTAATTAACAAAATTTGTTGCTCCAATTTAGCAGACTTTAAATATACTAGTTTAGTATACTAAAAGTACAACTGCAGGGTATTTTTATTTTGTACATAAGATGTAAATACTGTATATTTGTAGTATACTTAGCATGACATAAATGTATTTTAAATACATTGTAGTATATGTATTTTTCACTGGGGTATCACCAATATTTAAACAGTTGTTAATAAGAATTATTTTTTTTTAATTGATATTTTGTGCGAATGAATTAAAACGAGTTCCAAACAGAGCTGTAAAAGGGTTTGGAGTGGCTGATATGGTATAGGTTTTTTAAAAGGTATCAAATATTTTAGACCACAACTTTGGACAAGACCAAAACATGCGAGTGTGGTTTGCTAGAGACTGTCGGCACCTACTGCAAGTGTTACTTCTGTCTGGGTATATTTTGGCTAGGCTGGCATTAGTGTAGTGTGCTCTGTGAAGAATCTCGCATTGCATCAAACTGTGTCAGGCACATATAGAGGAGCAGTGTACTACTGTAAATCAAGCATACAGTCCCACTTTATTACACTTATAGTAATCCCCAGCTCTTGCTCCCAGGTCTTCTTGAGTGGTTCAGAGAGGTCAGAATTTAGAGAATCTATTAATTCATAAATGATGGAGATTTGCCCTCTTCTGTCTGGGCTAAGAGAAAGAAATGCGTCCATTTTTGAATCAGAAGGAAAATTAGGAAAATGAGGAAACTGATTTTGTACAAAATGTCTAATCTGAAAGAAGCGGTTGGGTTTTAGAAAGATTAAACTTTTCTCACAATTCTGAAAATTATAAGAATATACCTTTATCATACAAGTCCTTGATTGTACTAAGGGTGCTTTCACACCTGTAGATCGATTGCTTTGTTCCGAAACAGGGGTTAAAATTATTACAATATTGCTTTTTATTCCATTGTGCAGTTCGCTTTCACACAGCAAATTTTTCTAAACGGACCAAATGTGTTACTACAAGCCACAATCGAGTAAACGGTCCTCTCATTGGTCAAAGTTGTTTTTTAGGCATTGTTATATTAATTTATAATTTTGAGCAGGAGTCCAGGATTCGTCAGGAAAACATTTTTAAAACACACCTACTATAAACAGAGCAATAAGACGGCATTATAAAATGAAAAGGCGCGCTCTGATTTTGAATGGCGCAGACAGACACAGGTTCAAGTGGTATTAGGGGCTGTTCACATATCGCACCTAAAAACGCATGGAAAACGCTAGGCGCGCCAATTTCTCCTCCTTTCCAAAGCACTCTGTATCATGCGCTCCCGTGGCGTCTGCCATTGCTAAGCAACCATGACCCGCACTCTCAGTGAAGACGCGGAAGTTTCATCAAAGGACAAAGGGATTTCCAGCACTTAAAATCACTTGCTGTAGCTCTGCTACTAAATTTATGTAAAAATGTTAAGCTGTTTCCATCTTTGCTGAGATTTCAAAGTTGTCACTGGAAAGGATGGAGCTAATAGGTTGAATCTTGTCACATGACCCGCGGTGCGCTTGCCGCATTCTGAAATGTTCTAGCCAATGTGTTCCCGCTCACACCGATGATTGACAGCTGAGATTGACGGTTGGTTTTAGGGCTGACGGCCTCTGATTGGACGATTTCATCGACCTCAACCCGCCCACCACCGGATTACTGCTACTTTTATTATTATTTGCATTTTATTTGTATGATTATTATTATTTTGTTATTTTTATTCTAACTAGTCTTCTACCACGCTACAATCCATCACGCTCCCTAAGGTCACAAAACTCTGGACTGTTGGTAGTACCTAGGATACCAAAGTCCACTAAAGGAGGTAGAGCTTTTTCACATTTGGCACCCAAACTCTGGAACAGCCTTCCTGATAACGTTCGGGGTTCAGACACACTCTCTCTGTTTAAATCTAGTTTAAAGACACATCTTTTTAGCCAAGCATTCAAATAATGCATCTCATAAACTTTTTCTGCAGCTATATCTGATCAAATGTTCATTTTAATCTTTTAGCTCTGGTTTAACAAACCTTCCTTTTCTTAGTTTGAACAGCAGCTATGCTAATTATGTTCCTATTTGTTCTCTGTTTTTGCCATGGGATTGACATCCCATGGTAACTAGGAATTCACAAGCTCCAGTGTGGATCCAGAACACTTATGAAAAGATGATGCCAACCCCTCAGAGGACTTCAGATGATGCCAACCCTGATGCCAACCCTGAAAACATACAGCACTACCAAATTCTGCTACAAATTTATAGTGTTCTTTGTCTGTTTGATTATGTCATTAATTGATCTATTACCACACATCTCTACCATATGTACATCAAGCTACTACTACATATATTGTAAAAATGTCAATTTGGTGTAAAGCTGCTTTGCAACGATATGTATCGTGAAAAGCGCTATACAAATAAATTTGAATTGAATTGAATTGAATTGAAATGTTTTCATCTCGATGCGGTGCAGACGCTCCCGAAAAAAAACGAGCATGGCTCACCGTCTGCGCGTTGTGACCGCGTCGCTTCCGTTATGAACGCGGCTGCTGCGCGTCTACATTTGAAATACCGAACTTGAGCACGCAAAAGACGCGATATGTGAACGCCCCTTAGCAAAACAACAAAGCTACTGCTGTTCATGGAACTGTAATTACCCATTATACAGTGTGATTAAGCCTGGTTCGTTGGTCCATTGGATCGGAATGCTTTCTCACTACAACCGAACCGCTCCAGTGTTTGTTTGAATGCGTACCGAGACCACCTCTTCAAGGAGGTCTCGGTACGCTTCTTTGGTCTGCTTTTGGTGCGCACTCGATTGTGACTGCTACATTCACACCTGCCCAAACGAACCGCACCAAGAGGGAAAACGAACTCTAGTGCGAATCAACTGAACTAAATGAGGCAGGTGTGAAAACACCCTAAGAGACCAAGAAGAACAGTCACGAAAAACTGAACCAGAACATGATGGTAGAAAAGATAAATTGTTTACTGTAGGAGCAAGAGTTGACAGACTGATTATTCCAAAATGCTTTCTAAAATTCACCCATATTTTAAGAGTACTGGTCAGCACTAAACTGTCTGGGACATTTTTACTCTTTATAAAAAGCTGAGAGCAAATCACTGAATGCAGGGAACATTTTGAGGATGACAATTCTATTTGGGCCCAGATAGGATATTGTAGGTGCGCACTGCGGGATCATTGGTTTTGACGCATAGTTTCTTGAACTTATCGAAGACAAAATACAATATCCATATTTTTGAAAATAAAGTTGTTGGATATTCCAATCCATTTATTGTCCCTTTCTTTGATCAAACAAAAAGTAAACAGCAAAATTAAAGAACGATTAGTCCAAGTCCATCACAGTCAAAAAGTTAGTTTGACCTTCTTCAGCACACACCAACTGTGAGTTAACTTGAGAGCGTAAATACACTATACACCCTCCAGTGGCGTGAAAGAAAATTACAACCAAAATGGCTCCTATACTCAGGAACTGATGTTCTGAAGTCCAATATGACAGCTTGCTAATATTACAGGCCCAGAAAGTTTGGTAAGGCGAGGCACCCTTTTGACTTCTTGGTAGTTCAAGAAACTTTCTTCTTATTTGTGCATATTTGCCACTCCACAAAAAAAAAAGAAGAGAATTAAAATTTTGCCTGAAAATACCTGTAATTGATTTGGTGATAAAAACACCTAAATATCTGAATCCTTCGTGAGCCAGCTTAAAGGGAAAAGGATATTTAGAAAGCATTTCAGCTGCTGCATTGATTGTGAACAGTTCGCTCTTTTGAAGATTTAATTTGAAACCAGAAAATTTGCCAAACAGAAGAAAAATTTGGAGGATAGGCAGTAATGATGACACTAGGTTAGTTATATATAAAAGAAGGTCATCTGCATAGAGGGACAATTTATAAGAGGTTCCAAACCGAGTAATGCCTTCAAACTTTTCCTCACTTCGCAGCAAAATGGCCAATGGCTCTATAGCCAATGCATATAACAGAGGCAAAAGGGGGCAACCTTGGCGTGTACCTCGGCGCAGGGGAAAGGTTTTAGAATGTGTTGCACTGGTGTGCAAAGATGCAACAGGGGAGGAGTATAATAATCAAATCGAAGTTATAAAATTTGAGCTGAAACCAAATTTACCAAAATGAAAAACAAATACTCCCAGTCAACCCTATTGAATACCTTCTCAGTATCGAGGGACAATATAACCTTAGCATTGTCAGAAAGATTAAAAAGTAAAAGAGTATTAAAAAGTCTTTGTGTATTATAAAAAGAATGTCTACCAGTCATAAAACCTGTCTGGTCAGGGGAAATAACAGTAGGCAACACTTGCTGAAGGCGAAAGGCAAGGATCTTGGATAGAATTTTAAAATCCACATTTAATATAGAAATTGGCCTGTAACTACTACAGAGCAGTGGATCTTTGTCTTTCTTTAGTAACAATGAAATGGATACCTCAGACATGGTTGTTGGGAGCCGCCCTGAAAGAAAATGCCTATATTATATATAACGTGTGAAAAAAAGACAAGACTTTGCTAGTCAGAAACTTTGATCTCCAGGGATCTGACAGGCCAATCTGTTTAGAATAAGACTCTAAAAGTCTGGCAGAGTTGGATAACGTGGACTGTTTTGAAGAAGATCTGTCCAATATTGTATTTTGAACCAAATTAAAATCTCCCCCCCATAACTATGTGGTGACTACCAAGATTAGAGAGTACAGAAAAAATGAGCAAAAAATGTATCATTGTCCCAACTGTGGCCATATATACATGCTAAAACAGCTAGGATTGTTTGTAAATGCACAATAATAACGCACAATAATATACATAAATGTATTTTTAACAGCCCATCGAAAGAAGCTTGTTCTTCAGTCACAAATCAGGTGTTGTTATGCAACGACTAGGTCTATACAATTTTGAAGGCTATTCAAAGACATTAGAGACTATTAAAACCGAACGGATGCAGAAAAACACCTGCTAAACAAAACAGCAGGTAAGTGCATTGTAGATCAGATAATCTGTATTAAATCAATACAGATCCCAATTTACACATAGTTCCACTACGATAGGTGTCTATTCAGCATATGGTTGTGCTGCTTCCTGCACAGAGGTGGGTAGTAACGAATTACATTTACTTCGTTACATTTACTTGAGTAAATTTTTGGGGTAACTAGTACTTTTAGAGTATATTTAAAGATAGGTACTTTTACTTTTACTTACCTTATAGTACCATATTTCACACACTGTCCGAATGTTTTTCCTCATATGCGCGCTTGTGCAAGCAATGATAAATATCTTGTGGACCTTACAAACAACATACGTTCGTAAAAAATGTTCATTCTAAACGTCTGCATGTTTTCATATCCATTTTCCAAAAATCTAAATAAATTGAAGTGCATACTGTGACGTTATACACAAATTCGTACACTAATGTGCCCATCACAGGACTGATACAGGCTACTTTACTTCAGCCTATGTTTTATATAAACAAAACAAAGAGACTGTCAAGGAGAGGTGTGTGGAAGCTTTCCAAATAGTTTGAAATTCAAGGTTTTCGCTTCATATCAATCAGATCAGAAGTAACTAGTAACTAGCTACTTGAGTAGTTTTTCCATCGGATACTTTTTTACTCTTACTCAAGTAACTATTGGGATTGTTACTTTTACTCTTACTTGAGTAAATATTTTCATAAGTACTTTTACTTTTACTTGAGTACAGATTTTGGGTACTCTACCCACCTCTGTTCCTGCATTACGATTCCAATGACACAAATGTCAGGCACATCAGATTATGGAGAACCTCCATGCTGAGAATCCAGATACTGCTTACCCTCCTCCACGACATAAACCACTTGTTGATCCCTTCTTTGGTCATTATACAAAGCCTCGCTGAATACAAAAGAGCCAGTTTAAATTCCTGTTTGTACATTTCGGTGATACTTCACGATACTGAGCCTGCTGTTCCATTACATCAGGGCTGTAATCTTCGTAGATGGCGACTGGTTTCCCTTGATACTGTAGTTCGCCTCGCTTTTTATGTGCCTCGCGAATGACTATCTTTTAGCTGGTAGCGATGAAAGCGGGCGCCTCAGCTCTCATGGCAGCTTCTTTCTTAGATGTTTTTGCCGCTTTACTTGCCATTTTAGACAGACACTGTTATTCAAAAGTCATCTACTTATTTTTTATAGTTTGTCAGAAAAGATTGGTGGGGTAGTTGAAGAAATAAACTAAACTGAACGGGGAAGAGAGACAAACACGTCTACTCCATTTTGCTGCTAACCGGAAGACCATAAGAACATTCTTTGTGTAGAATATGTACAGTAATGTAACAACCTTAAAGGTCTATACCATTTGACTGCAAGACACATGATTGCAGTTGAGTGCATATTGTAGGATATCAGAGCAAATCAGACAATTTAAGATTAGATGAGAACAGTGTTGAAACAAAGAGCTCAATTCCACAAGGAGGCCCAACAACATGGAGGACTGTAAATCAGATATCCTGACACCACAAGTCTGAAGTGAGTCTAACTAACTAGCAGCATTAAAACAAAGCAACACTTATTGACATTTATTGATAATTCCAACTCAGGAAGGGGATTGTCAAATTTGGGGCAAGTAACCAACATTAATGGTCAAAGAGACAACACATCATGACAATCACAAATAAGCTATGAGGATCACTACTAGTTAAATACTTCCTCGGATTGACTTCCCCCACCTCAGTCAGAGAGCTTTTGACCTTTTGTTCCTCACAGAACACGTCCTCATATTCACAGAATGACAAAGACTGTATTTTACATATGTAGATGCACCAAAATGATGCTAAAAAGACTTAGAAATGATTATCTGTCCATATCATGAATGTAACCCACATATTTTAATTAGGTTTATACTCATGTTTAGTGTGTGTTTGAAAATCTCTCCTTAAAACATTTCTATCAATCAATTCTTTGTAAGACGTATTATAATCTGTTATAGAAATCATGATTAAATTATATTTCGCAAGACTGCGAAAATTCAGACCATGTGACTATAAAAGTATGTACTGGGAGGAGAAACATGGCAACACCACGAGCAAAGACAATGTCTAATTGGTCAAGACACCATTTGGGATGTGTCCAACAGCTCAGTTTAAAGACTCAGGACACCAACAAATTTTTGCCCTGCATTTTGCTTGTTGGACTTCCTGGCCTGCTGCTCCTCTAACACCATGAGCAGAAAACCCGTCTAATCTCATCACACTTTTCTTCTTTCTTTCTTTCTTTAGGTTGTTTTTCTTTTCGTTGAGAGTTTTGTATTCTCATTTAAGTTTTGACGCAAAGCCTCTGAGTCCGACCTCGACTGTGTCCACCTCAAAACTTCAACCAGCCCACAACTCCACACACATAAGTTAACAACCAAGACGTCACTCCAGTCGACTACTAGACCTCCAGCGAGTCAACAACTTAGGAATCCTCCTTTCAGCAGACGATGCCACACAAAATGAAATCTCAATAAACACAGACAACACAAGTAAACCTTTCAGATTCTAGCTGAACTTGTGCATTTAATATAAAGTTTAACAGCCTCATTAAGGAACTCAATGTGAGGGTGAATTAAATGACTGATGTTGGTTCAGGCAATTGCATATATCGCTATGTACTTGGGATTTCACATTTTCTCTCTCTTAAACTCTTTCTTTTCTCACTTTCTGTCTTTCAACTTGAGTGAATGTGTGAGCACATGTTTCTATGTTAGAATAGTTCTTAGATTTGTCCTAAATCTTATTTATATTAAAAATAGAAGTATTGTGTGTTTTGTGTTTAAAAGTTCATGTCTTAAACTGCCAATCTTGTTACCATGCTAATAAATAGTGTTTTACTATACTTTGTATATTAATGTCAATGGCAGAGCTGATGTTGTACAACCTGTTCAATGAATTGCTGGTAGATTCAGTGATCAGCTATAAAACAGTGATTCAATCAAAATGTATAATTAATTCCCGTTGAACTAACCGCAGTGAATGTAGTGTGGACTGAGACATTGAAAAGTGCACCAGACTGATCTTTACAAACATTTCACTTGTACAAACAACATAAATATGTACAAAAACCTCTTGTTTGGAGTTTGGATTTTATGCATTTAATACTGTAGGGATTTTTCCCCCATGGTATTGGAAATGGTACTGAATATATATATTTTTAAGTTATAGTACTGAAGGTCCAGTATGGTGACAACACTGGACTCAGGATAATCATAAGCTCTGCTTTGTGTTCCTGTGTTTGAGATCATTTCTAGCAGTCAAATGATCCATGAATATTTTATTACTGCTTTTGACATTTCTATTTATTTGTAGGGGAAGAGAAATGATCTGCTGTAATAATTAAACCACTACAGAAATAAGTTTGTCTTTAGAAACAGTTAAACCAGGACCTTTTCAGGAAAACAACTGAGACCAGTTTGACTCTGTGCTGAAACTCTGTTTACAGCTGCTTTATGTTTCTGATGTTCGCTTTATGTCTTTATGTCTGTCTTTCAGCACAATCAGTTTTAACCATTTTAAATCATTATTATGATACAAAGCAATTATACTTTCCAATCTCACAGATCAACATTCAAAAGTGAACAAACTATATTTGTAAACACTTTCTTTTTTACAAAGTAAGTTTCCTAAATTTCTGAGTTATTTGCATTTCTGTAACTCCATTATGTTTAACAATTACAGTAACATCAAGTAAAACCATGTTAATGAAGTAGAAATGCTGCTCTTGCTTTTTATTGAATGAGTCTGAGTTCATCATAAAGACACAGTATTAGATCAAAACTGTCTGCAGATGCCACAAAGCTGTTGAGTGATAGTTTCTCTCTCAAAGAGTAAAGAGCACATGATAAGAAAGACTGTTTGAGAATCACAGACACTAATAAACACAGTAAAAACAATATCAGAATATGCAGCTTTCTGTGATTTACAAAGACACACTTGATCATGATATAAAGAGATTTGAATGAAATCATCAAAATGACTTCAGCACAGCATTAGTCTCAGAAGCACAAAGTGACCAATGACACATCATAAGACAACACACATACCTAAAAAACAACTGGAGAAAGATGAAGCTCTCACCTCACTGTTTGTACATCTGTCTTTTTCTTCCTCTGAACTGTCGTGTTGAGCAGCAGCTCTGAAAAGAGGAAGAGAAAGAGGAAGAGAAGAGATGTGAGAATGAGAAGAAAGAAAATCTGAACTCTCATCCGCTTTGTTATTCAGTCAGTTAAAATGAAAGTTTCATTCTCAGGAAAGGCTGCTGAACTTAGAAGTTGCTTTACAAGTTTGTGAATGCGCTTTCAGTGTTGGAAGTCAAGTGTCAGTCCCAGATGTTGGAGAGGAAATGACACTGCTAGACTCTGGCTCTAACTATATATCAGTAAACACTGCTGAGGTATCGGTCAGGACACCAAAAATGAGGAGACTGGAGCTTTTTCCCAAAATGTATTGAATGTTAGCCTAAAATAACAAAACATAACATTAGTATAAAATAAATAGGCACATATTCACGAATGAGTCAGTCACTTACTAGTCAAGAATACTAACATTCAGTATCATCTCTAAATAACAGTTAAAGCTCTAAATATGCAGAGGATGAGCAATTGAAGATTATGTAACTATTGGTCTAGTCACACAAAATGACTTAGTAGTAACAGATATTACTAACTTAACAGACAAGGTAATTTACCATATAACATAATTAAAGGGCAATAATACTGGTTAATTTGTATGTAGCATCAAAGTTGACAAATTACCGATCGGTTGCAATGTAAACAGTAATATGTAACTTGGTGTTTGCATAATCAAGCATAATTTAGCACATCATAATTTAACATCCTCTCATGAGATCACACATGTATCATTACATGTCTGTGCTTGTCCATACAAACGTACAAAGTCAAATAATACACTTAAAACATGGTTGAAAATATAGAGAAAAGAAGAAAACTTACTTTCGGGTCATGTACTAACACTCTGAACAGCAAAACACCAACGAACATCAAAATTACAGGAAGGAAGAAATTTCTATACACAGCTCGTCTAGTTGCATATCTCTGCCGTCTTAGATTTCCAGTCTAGGGAGTGTGTGTGTAGATGTTTCCTGTTTTGCTAAACGCCCATGTAGAGAGCTGGAGAAATCTAAATATTAACTTCTATATATGTTTACAGGATTTATAATATCACTTAAAATGCAAATAAGGTCTACACTGCTATTATTATTATACTATATGTGATAACTGAGCCAGTGGAATTTGAAACTGACGTATGTTTGTGTCGGTGAATGAATGAAATACACTAACAAGTTACTCACTGCTGTTTACAAAATTAAAGTTAAACTTATGATGTGTATCACAATGTCATCTTTCCCTTACCAATTATATAAATGTACAAATTACTTATTTCTCGAAATGTTTGTATTACATTGAAGTCTTTCTTTTTTTAATTGAAATTCATTTATCTTGTGAGACACAGGCGGTTCATCATTAATATCAGTTTCTCATACATCAGTTTGTTCCATCAACATTTCACAGCATATTTTAATATTTTACACATAGTTAACTTTGCAACAAAAAACTTTTTAAATGAAATCACGGACTGTAAAAGGATAAAACTAATGAATAGTTATGATCAATTTAATAAATGCAAAAAATTCACTAAAACATATGCCAACTGTATGTGCTGCTTAGAGACAGAAAATGATTTATGCTATGTAACATATAAAACAGAACAGTTTTGTACAAAACAGCCTAAATATTAAAAAAATCAAACAGGAAAATGCAAACAGATCTTTTAATAAATGCAAACCTACCATAATTAAATTATACTGAATTGTGCAGATAGTTAAATAATGTTACAAAATAAAATTAATAAAAAAATACATAGTCCATAATGCAGAAATCTCTGATCGTCTCGTTTGACAGTTGCAAACCTTATGATCTTATAAATAGCAGTCAGAACAGATCAACTCTCCCTATATGTACATTATTGCACATTTCAGTAGTTTGTGTATAAATAAAGAGACTCCCGTGGATTATAAAAAAACACTCCAGCTGATGCATAATCAACAGAAGAATGAACACAGGTAGAGGTGATTGTGCAGGCTGAGCAGGTGTGAGTCAGGGAGGATTCTGGGAAATGTAGTGTGCTGAGGTGACTGGTCTTGTGTCACGTTTGATAACAGAAGCTGGTGGACTCTGACATATGTGACCCTGAAACCAATCATAAGGGTCAGTATTGCAATATTTTTGTCTATTGCTACAAATATACCTGTACTGTTTAAGACTAGTTTTGTGGTCCAGGGTCTCATATTGTTAACGTGAAAGATTGTGTATTATTATGCATCTTTCACAAAATTTGTCTTTCTGAGGCTTGAATAAAGTCTGTATGGTTTGTGGTTTTCTCCAGGTGACTTTTAGCCATATATTTACAGTTGTTGATTATGCAAATGGGAAAAAAAAAGAATTTGCATTTGATGACAATGATAAAATTGTTACTGCAAAACTGTGGCCAAATAAAAATAACAACAGACTCTGTGGGTTGGAACAAAAACAACATTATCCATCCAGTGTAATGATCTGGGTCAACCTTTGGTGTTGATGTGAAGTCTGGAAAGTGTTATTGCATTACATAAAAATTGATGCTCTTGGTCTCCACTTCATTTAGATTCCTTCAGCTAGATATACTGTATATCTGTTATTGAACAAATATCATAGAACATCAAATACACTGAACATGTACTAAAGTTAATGCATGTATCAGGAATTATGAATAAAAGTCAAGTATCATATTTAAATCAATCGGGAATCTTTTACATCCTTTCTAGTATTGATCAGATTATTATAATATGTTTAATATTCAGGTAAATGAAGCACAAACTCCACTAACGAAAAGAACAGGTAAAAGTGTAAAATCTATGAGACAGTCATTAAACTGTGATTGTAGTATTGGTGTATTAAAGTAGTTTTTATTATCATTTATGTTCCTTTTCCAGTTAGCAAGCAAGCTAAAGTTGGCTGATCTTACCTGAGACTTACCTGCTCACCTGTTTTTTTCTGCCCCTCTGTTTCCAGTTAACCTGTTAAATAAAGAAACCTTCACTTACCTGATAGTTACCTTGTTGTCTCCTTCTGTTCCGTGACACAATTATTTGGGACTAATATAATGTGATTTTTATGGAGTGGCGCTCTGTGGAACAGCAGGATTTGGAACAGTGTCCTGAGTTTCTGCAACTTAATGTTGTTAAACTGAATGTACAAAAAAACTGTTAGCTGAAATATTAACAAAAAAAAAAAAAAAAACACTGGAAATAAGAGCTTGCAGTTTATGACATCTGTCAGATGTTTGTACACAGCATCTTTAGCAGACATCTTGCAGACATACGTGTGCTATCTGGGACATGAACATACAGATTCTGTGATTCTGCTTGAAGTGAACTTTTTTTTTAAAGTTGTTTTTTTTGTGATTGGAAAGACTGGTATGTGTGTGATCTTCGGTCGTTTAGTGTATGATGCCCAGTATTTCCTCTGTAAAACTTAAAATTCTGCAAGTGTATAATGCCTGGTGTTTTACACTCTGTTTAGATTTTGTAGTGTATTCCAGCATTTACAGACACTGATTTACATTATGCACCGATACACTACCACAGTGCACACCAAACGAAAACTGAAGCACCAGGGAGTAGGAGGAAGTCTACGCTGACAGATATCATCCAGCAGTTTTTCTGTTTCCCAAAAATAAACATGACCTTACATAGCTGCTTTGAAACAATCTGTTGTTTAAAGTGCTGTATAAATAAAGGTGATCTGTAGGAATATGTGTACAGAATACCATCTATGTTTGTTACTATCCATGTTACATTTACTGGGTAACACAGTTGACAGGTAACTTAGTTGACATTTTTAGTGTTTTGGGCCTGTACTCAACATGGACACCTAGAACTACTGAGCATATTAGTAATAAATTTTTATAAACAAAACATAAGTTTAACATAAGTGGTTAATTTGTCTTGTTAAAATTTGCAGCAATAATACTAGTGTAACACTGTTGACAGTCAGTTAATCCACTCTTGACACAGGTTTGATAGTTTAACCAATATTACTCCTCTTACTTTCCTTTCATACACTCACTGCTTGCCCTCTCTTTCCACCTCTATCATGTGTTTTCAGTACATTCTGGTTATCTCCACACAATGCTCTAACATCACATGCAGACGTTAACACAGTCTCACTAACCTTCACCCTATTGTCACTTCCTCCACTGAAACTTTCTCCTTTACTGTCGGCCTCTGGAATTGCCAGTCAGCTGTTAACAAAGCAGATCTCATTTCCGCTTTTTCCACACATTCAACACTTTGTATCCTGGGCTTGACTGAGACCTGGATTCGTCCAGAAGACTCAGCAACCCCTGCTGCTCTGTCCAATAACTTCTCTTTCTCTCACACCCCTCGTCACACTGAGAGGGGTGGGGGTACTGGAATACTCATTTCTAATAAATGGAAATTCTTTAACCACTCTCTGCTATGCAACTTTAACTCTTTCGAATCTCATGCGATCACAGTAACAGCTCCAATTAAATTCCACGTTGTGGTCATTTACCGCCCTCCTGGTCAACTGGGCACCTTCCCAGATGAGCTGGATGGACAGCTATCCTCATTCCAAGAGGATGGCAGTCCACTTCTAGTCTTTGGTGATTTTAACATTCATCTGGACAAGCCTTATGCTGCTGACTTTCACTCACTCCTAGCTTCATTTGATTTCAAACGCCTTGCTACTACAAGCACTCACAAATCGGGCAACCACCTAGACCTAATTTACATACGCAATTGCGTTACAGACAACAGTTTGGTTAAACCCCTACACATCTCTGACCATTTCTTCATTACATGCAACTTACATCTTACTACCAGTACACCTCCAACCCCTCTACCTGTTACTTTCAGACGAAACCTACGCTCCCTTTCACCCACCCATCTTTCCTCTGTAGTGTTCTCCTCTCTTCCCTCTACAACCCTTTTCTCATCTCTAGAGGTTAATGCAGCTACTGACACCTTATGCTCTACTTTAACCTCACGATATATGTCCTCTCTCTTCCAGGCCAGCACGGGCCACCCCTCCTAACCCCTGGTTATCCGATGTTCATGAAAAAATGGAAAATGGTGCAAATCTAAAGATCCATCTGACTTGAGTATGTATCAGTCTTTGCTTTCATCCTTCTCTGCTCAGGTCCATACTGCCAAATCCTCATACTTCCACAACAAGATCAACAATGCTCCAGACACACGTTACTTCTTCAAAACATTCAATTCACTCCTCTGCCCTCCCACACCACCTCCCACCACTTCTATAACAGCCGACAATTTCGCCACATTCTTTACTGACAAAACTACAACTATCAGCAGCCAGTTCTCGGCTCCACACATACAGGAACTAATACAGACAACATCCACAGCTAACACCCCACTCTTCTCCTTCTGTCCCCTCTCTGAGGCAGAAGTATCCAAACTTCTCTTCTCCAGCCATCCTACAACATGCCCACTAGACCCTATCCCCTCTCACCTTCTCCAAGCAATCTCTCCTACACTCTTACCAGCACTTACACACATCATCAACACATCTCTCCTCACAGGCACTTTCCCCACTGCATTCAAGCAGGCTCGGGTAACCCCACTGCTCAAAAAACCTACATTAAACACTTCACTTATAGATAACTATAGACAGATCTCTCTCCTTCCATTCATAGTAAAAACACTTGAACGAGTCGTTTTTAACCAGGTATCACCATTTCTCGTGCAGAACAGTTCATTGGATGCTAACCAGTCAGGGTTCAGGAGTGGCCACTCAACTGAAACTGCACTACTGTCAGTCACTGAAGCCTTGCGGATTGCAAAAGCTGATTCCAGATCATCAGTACTCATTTTGCTGGATCTTTCTGCTGCTTTTGACACAGTGAATCATCAGATCCTCTTGTCCACCCTCTCATCACTGGGTATCACAGGGATTCCACTTCGCTGGTTTGAGTCCTATATCACAGGTAGGTCTTTCAGGGTGGCCTGGGGCGGGGAGGTATCCAAAGCACATCATCTGGCCACTGGGGTTCCTCAGGGATCAGTTCTTGGACCCCTCCTCTTCTCCATATACACTACATCACTGGGGCCCATCATACAGACACATGGCTTCTCTTACCACTGTTATGCTGATGACACACAGCTCTATCTTTCATTTCAACCAGATGATCCAACAGTAGCTGCACGGATCTCAGGCTGCTTGGCGGACATCTCGGAGTGGATGAAAGAACATCATCTACAGCTCAACCTGGCAAAGACTGAGCTCCTTATTTTCCCTGCCACTCCGACTCTACAGCATGATTTCACCATCAATTTAGGTACTTTAACAATTACCCCATCAAGTTCTGCCAGAAATCTTAGTGTTATCTTTGATGACCAGCTGACTTTCAAAGACCACATTGCTAAAACTGCTCGATCTTGCAGGTTTGCATTACACAACATTAGAAAAATCAGGCCCTTTCTAACAGAGCAGGCCACACAACTTCTTGTCCAGGCCCTGGTCATCTCCAGGCTGGACTACTGCAATGCTCTTCTAGTCGGTCTTCCTTCATGCACAATCAAACCTCTACAAATGATTCAGAATGCAGCAGCTCGACTGGTCTTCAACGAGCCCAAAAGGGCCCATGTCACACCTCTCTTTATCACCCTGCACTGGCTCCCAATTGCAGCTCGCATCAAATTCAAGACACTGATGCTTGCATATAGAACAACCACAGGCTCGGCACCCGCCTACCTCCACTCACTGCTACCAATCTACACTCCCTCCAGAACTCTGAGATCCCCAGTGAGCGACGCCTCATTGTACCATCACAAAGAGGCACAAAATCACTTTCCAAAACATTCTCTTACACCGTTCCTGGCTGGTGGAATGATCTTCCCACTGCTATCCGGAATGCCAACTCCCTAACAACTTTCAAGCGACTGCTGAAAACCCATCTCTTTCGACACTACTTGACTTAAAAAAAAAATTCTACTCTTTTCCCTTTCTAGCTTGTACTTATTTGAACAATGCCTGTTATATGGTAATTTGAGCACTTCGTAGGTCATTTTGCCTCTTTAGGACAAATCACTTGATGTATTCCCCACCTGTAAGTCACTTTGGATAAACGAGTCTGCTAAATGAATAAATGTAAATGTAAATGTAAATGTAAAGTACAGATACTTGAAAAATGTACTTAAGTACAGTAACTAAGTACAACTACTTTGTTACTGCCCACCACTGCAAATTATTTATTCAGAAACAGTGAATCATTCAGTAACGAAACTGCCTTGTTGCTCAGCGTCATGCAGATTATGGGGTGGTAATATTATAATAAGATCCCCTTTCTACATCACAGGGGGAGCGAAATCTGACACACTTATTTTTTTTGCAAGCTTGCAGAGTAAGTCTAACCTAAACAAACAAAGTTAGTGAGTTGTTCTTTCTAAGAAGTCCTATTTTAATGTCACCTTTAATACATGCTAGAATCACATCAAAAATAATAAATACATTTGAATTAATTAATATTATTATTATTATTTTAATTCTTAGGAGTTCTCCCATCCAGGTACTGATCAGGCTCAATCCAGTTTAGCTTCAGTGAATGACCAGGCAAGAGTAGGGATGTAACGATATGAAAATTTCTTATCACTATTATAGTGACCTAAATTATCATGGTTATCAGTATTATCACGGTATTGTTAAAATGTGCTGGAAATGTTAAAAAAGTTAATTTCAACTTTTGTATTTAAATTCAACAAAAAATAAATCAAATTACTTTTTGTTTGCATAAACACCAAAACAATAACTTTACCTATGTCGTCTGGATTTTAAATGACTACAGTTTATCTCATATGAAATGTTTCATAAAATGGTAAACCTCACATTTTAGCCTTTAAATAAAGAAAAGGGTTAAGTCAAAATGATATTTGATTAACAAATGTTTATATGTATTTTATCTGATTCATAAATATTTCTAGATACCTATCTGAATTTTTTAAATGTATATAACCCACATAAGCTTGTTTTCCATCAACCAGTCAAAATTTACAGCAGGGCATGCAAATTCGGTCCATTTTTTTGTCCAGACAAAAACTGCACACAGGCTGAATGTACATGTAACTCTGTAAATCTGCTCTCTTACACTAGATGGCACTTACGGAAAAGCTGAATTGTAGCTGTTTCCCGTAACATCTATGGATAAAGCAGCATTACAAGTAAAGAATCAAGTATTACATGGAGTAAAGATGAAAACAAAAAACCACTGAATCTTTTCAAAAAACAGTCAAAACTTTCAGAATAACATTCTTCATTCATATATTCATTTGTATTAATCCCTTACTACTCTTTTAAAACCTTGCATCTTTCTGCCATGTTTTCAAACAAAACGAAACTACACTGCGTGCTGTACCTGTTACCTAAAACCTTGCTTTATGCTGGACAGTATTTATTTCTCCTCAGTTGTTCAAATCACCGTAATCGGATACGGTTTTAAAAACTCTTGAAAATTGGCACACACATTGGAATCTGCGGCCATTAGGGCCGGGCAGAGACTGGTACACGGGCGTGGCAAAGTGACTCTACAGCGCCCCCTGGAATTTGGAGGGCTATGTATCACACATAGTTGCACTTACACATATGAAACTTGGTACACAAATAGAGCTCATCGAGCCAAACAACTTTCACATTCCATGTCATTAGCTCATCCCAACAGGACGTTGGTTATTCTGTGTTTTGTGAAAAACACATGCTCTGGAATTTGATATACTAGTCCTAGGTTTTTTACCCAACTGCAACCAGACTCGGACAACATGATCTCAAGACATTGGGGATGAAAAATAGCGAGGGGATTTTTGATATCTCAAACACTTTAAAACTTTTTACATAAATAGAACTAGTCATTCTGAGAAATAAATGCTTACTTCCATCGATATAAAATAGTCTACTAAAAATAGAAAATTAAAAACTATTAAACATCTGATCTTACTCTAATTTTCTCACTCTAACTCTGTGTCGGGGGATGGGATTAACTGTCTGTATGTGTGTGTGTAAGTGTGACTGGGGGTAGTTGAGTGGCTCTGTGTGTGTGTGTGTGTGTGTATGTATGTGTGTGAGAGAGAGACAGAGTGCATTTAAATTGCATTATCCTAACTCTTCACAACTTTTTACATATGAAAAACAAGTCATTCTTAGGAAATATGTTTACCATGTTTTCAGAGACTGCAAAAACCTTTGAAATATCACACTTGTAAACTGCCAAATGAAGACTGTAATACCAAGGATGAACACAAGATGACCTCATAGGATAAGGAATCTTTTTAACTCTAAGCCTATCTCAGTCTCACTGTATCAGAATGACTTAAAAACATTTTGATTTTAACCCTTTCATTGCTGTAACCTTTCAATCCAAACTGTTACTGTCACACGCACCGAATCACGTGAGGTCACAAGGTCCCGGAAGTAATCTCCGCAGGTATATAAACAGGAAGTAAGGTTCAGTCGGCACCGGACATTGAGTTCATGTGTGAACGTCTTTGTAGGTCGCCTCATCTCTCCATCTCAACTCACGTGAGTACCGCTTGGCGGAACATTTATATACCCTTCTGTGTGTGTATGAGAACGTGGGTTTCCTGGTGGAAATCTCTACTCCTTTGCTGGAGTGTTCTCAGAATAACTGCGTGGCTAACCTGCTCACTCGTGTGTATCCGCGTTTGAGTTCTCCGTCACGCTACACAGGGACCTTATCTCGATCGACCACTTCTTGTCTTGCCTCTGTGACAGAATGTCCGGTCCCGAGATGGTCTCGGCGGATTTGGAGCAGCTGGTGGGAGTGATCCGGCAGCAGGCCGCGGAGATTATGAATCTGCGGCAGGAGATGGTGCATTTCCGGACGGAGATCACCGCGCTGCGCACCGAGGCCGCTGGTCTTCGGGCGGGGTGTGAGAGTCTCCGCTCGGATCTCACCGCCCTGATCATGACGACCTGGCCGCTGCTACGGTTCCTCCCGCCGAACCGGTCCGCCAAAACCCCCCTGTCAGTCATCCCAAAATATCGCTTCCGGACAAATGGGATGGGTCCGGAACGAAACGCGATGTCTTTCTCACCACTCTTAACCTGGTTTTTGAGTTCCAGCCTTCCAGATACCCCTCCGATCGCAGCAGGATCGCACTTCTCGCCTCACTCCTCACTGGGCAGGCAGCCGAGTGGGCTACGGCGGTTCTGAAGGCTGACGGAGACGTTGCACATTCATACCCGGCATTTACCTCCGAGCTCAGAGCCGTCTTCCAACATCCTGAGAGCGAGGTGGAGGTTGATTCACGGCTATACCATCTCAAGCAAGGGAGTCGCAGCGTCAGCAAATATACCACCGAATTCCGCACTCTCGCCGTTCAAACTACCTGGTCGAACTCAGCTCTCCGCATCAGCGGATGAACCACAATGCTAAAACTGTTATTCGTTCTTTTACAGGAGCCACCGGTCACCACAGGATCCCAGAACCATCCACCTCCTATGCTGTCGCTGCGTCTCCATCACCTCCACCGATCGCCTCAGAGGCCCACTTAACCGGAGCCGGGTAACCCATGCAAATAGGAAGCACCTCCCAGCTCGCGATGGAGGAGTACGTAGCGGAGGGTCTTCGCGCAGGTACCATCCGACCCTCCAGCTCCCCGGCGGCCGCGGGGTTTTTCTTTGTAAAGAAGAAGGACGGGGGTCTCCGGCCGTGCGTTGACTACCGAGGGCTCAATCAGATCACCGTGAAGAACCGTCACCCACTCCCTCTGACTAACACCACCCTGGACGCCCTCTCTGGTGCCCACTTCTTTACGAAGTTGGATCTACGGAGCGCCTACAATCTGGTACGCATCAGGGAGGGCGACGAGTGGAAGACGGCCTTCATAACCCCCACCGGTCACTACGAGACCCTTGTCATGCCCTTTGGCCTCTGCAACAGTCCAGCCGCTTTTCAACACCTCATTAATGACGTTCTCCAGGACATGCTGGGTAGATGGTGCTACGCTTACCTGGACGACATCCTCATCTACTCGAAGACCTTAGAAGAGCATACCCAGCATGTCCGAGCAGTCCTCCAGAGGTTGCTGGCCCACCAGTTGTACTGTAAGTTGGAGAAATGTGCTTTCCACCAGCACTCCACCACGTTCCTGGGCTTCATCATCTCTGCTCAGGGTGTGGCCATGGATCCCCAGAAGCTGGAGGCTGTGCGTTCGTGGCCCCTACCCACATCGCTCAAACAGCTGCAACGTTTTCTGGGGTTCACCAATTTCTATCGGCGATTCATCCGGGGCTTCAGCTCAACTGCAGCACCTCTCACTGCTCTAACTAAACCATCACGCGGAGAATTCCATCTCACCCCGGAGGCCATTCAAGCTTTTAGGACACTGTGTCACCAGTTCACCACCGCCCCCATTCTCACTCATCCCGACCCCACCAAGGCCTTCGTTGTTGAGGTGGATGCTTCCGATGTGGGTGTAGGAGCCGTCCTCTCGCAACGCGGTCCAGACGAGAAGTTACATGCATGTAGCTTCTTCTCCAGGAAGTTTAATTCCACTCAGCAGCGTTACGGGGTGGGGGACCGTGAGCTGTTGGCCATCAAGTGGGCCCTGGAGGAATGGCGTCACTGGCTCCAGGGCGGCAGTGAACCATTCACCGTCTGGACCGATCACCAGAACCTCACTGTCATCAAGCAAACTAAACAACTCAACCCCAGGCAGGCGCGGTGGGCACTTTTCTTCGAACACTTCGACTTTCACCTGTCTTACCGTCCCGGATCCAAAAACACTAAAGCTGATGCACTCTCCCGTCAACACCAGAAGGACACCGTCACCTCCGATCCCGCGCCTGTCCTGCCCTCTCAAATCATCTTGGCTCCTATCCGGTGGGGGTTAGAAGAGAGAGTTCGCCAGAGTCACAGCCAAGAACCTCCTCCACCTGAGACACCCGCTGGACGCCTCTTCGGTCCCAACCACCTGCGCCAGGAGGTGCTCCAGTGGGGACACGACTCCACGTTGGCTGGACATCAGGGAGTCCAGAGAACCATCCACTTCATCAGTCGAGCGTTCTGGTGGAGGACGCTGCGGAGGGATGTACAGGAGTACGTTCTGGCCTGTAACACCTGTGCCCGCTCAAAAAATCCCAACGCGCCCTCCACCGGGGAGTTGCAGCCCCTCCCCATCCCCAAACGCCCCTGGACCCACATCTCCATCGACTTCGTCTCTGGACTTCCCGAGTCCCAATGAAAGAACACCATCCTTACTATCGTGGATCGTTTCTCCAAGGCTGTGCACCTGGTGGCTCTCTCTGGGCTCCCCACTGCCAAAACCACCGCGGAACTTATTCTTGAACACGTAGTCCGCCTGCATGGGTTCCCCCAGGACATCGTCTCGGACAGAGGGCCCCAGTTCAGGCCTTCTGCCGTCTGGTCACCTGGGGGGGGCGTGGCTTAACGTTAAAAAATGCGACTTTTGAGGGGCTCTGTAGAGCACACCATTTGACCTACAGTTAGCAAAATTCATACACATATAGACCTCATCAGGCCAAACAATTTTCGTGCTCATAGTCCCTGCTCCGCCTAACAGGAAGTCAGCTATTCAAGGTTTTGTGAAAAACGCATGCTCTGGAATTTGCGATACTCCTACTAGGGTTTTTTTCAGATTGCCACCAAACTCAGTCAATATCATCTGAAGACATTAGGGATGCAAAATTGCCAGGGGATTTTTGATATCTTGAACGGTTTGGCCGTGGCGAGGCGATGAAATTATGGCGAGAAATGAGAAACAGAAAATGGTTAATAACTATTGTACACATTGTCTGATTCTGATGAAACTTCAGGAGTTTGTTCACTGTAGGATGCCGATCACATAGATGTGACTATTGAGAGTCAAAGTTATAGCGCCACCAACTGGCAGCAGGAAGTGTGTCGTTTTCAAAATGCTTTTCAATCAACCTCTTAATTTTACTCGATTTGCTTCAAACTTCATCAGAATAATGTCAACACACGGCCGATGACAATCTGTAAAGGGGTCGTTGATACATTAAATGCTGTTGCCATGGCAACGTGTCAAACTTTAACATTTGTTTCCTGTGTTTTTGGGGCACTTAATAAGCTTAGATTTTCATGAAACTCAACACACACATCACGAGCGTGGAGGAGGCGAGCGGATTTGGAAAATAGTCTACTAAAAATAGAAAATTAAAAAACTATTAAACATCTGATCTCACTCTAACTCTCTCACTGTAACTCTGTGTCGGGGGATGGGATTAACTGTGTGTATGTGTGTGTGCAAGTGTGACTGGGGGTAGTTGAGTGTAGTGTTGTTTTTGGCAGCCTGTTTTAATTTTAGTTTTAGTCTAGTCTTTGTATAAAGCTGTCATTTTAGTTTTTATTAGTTTTAGTCACGTTCATACTCTTTTTAGTCTAGTCAAGGTTTAGTCAACTAAAATTTTGAGCATTTTAGTCTTATGTTAGTCAGAATTATCCATGACTACTTTCGTCTAGTTTTAGTCGATGAAAATGGATGACATTTAGTCTAGTTTTAGTCTATTTTTAGTAATTCAATTCTATTTAACCCAGTCAATATATTTAAAGTACCTAGAAGTATAGTCAAGATACAAATATGCGCAGGTGATTGGTGTGTGTCAAACGGTGAACACAAAACTTTCCCTGGAGTCTGCCATTGCAAAGCAGTTTCCCTGAAGCATTGGTTATAATTTGCCAATTTACACGTTCAAGCTATTTAAAACCACAAGAAGAAGAAACGAAACAGAACTCGATTCGTTACTTGCGCGCTGTTCTCGCATACACCCGAAGTGCGCACAAACACGTGTTTCAGACAAAGCGGTACCAAATTGATTCCTCTTTCACCGTTTAAGATGCAAACGCATGGGGGGTTGCGGTTACGTCGCTATATTGGAAGTATTTCTGTTTTAAACCATGAAGGCGAGCCAATGGATATCAAACTTTGTGCAATAGTTATGCCGGTGAACGTCTTAACTTCAGTTTTAACTTTACAACTCACTATATAGAAAGTGAAAGTAAAATGAAGAGACATTTTAGCATAGTTTTTACTTTGTAAACCACATTTAGTCGCGTTTTTATTTGTCAACAATATTGCATTATTCATTTAATTATAGTCATGGTCACAGGACCAGCATTTACGTTGCGTCTCGTCTCGTTTTCGTCACGTGATAAAGGTTCGTTGATGACGATATTTCGCCATAATTTTCGTTGATGAAAGCAACACTAGTTAAGTGGCTGTGTGTGTGAGAGAGAGAGACAGAGAGAGACAGAGTGCATTTAAAGTGCATTATCCTAACTCTTCACAACTTTTTACATTTGAAAAACAAGTCATTCTTAGGAAACATGTTTAGCATGTTTCCAGAGACCGTAAAAGCCTTTGAAATATCACATTTGTAAACTAGCAGATGAAGACAGTAATACCATGGATGAACACAAGATGAACTCATAGGATAAGGAATCTTTTTCAGCTCATTCTCAGTGTATCTGAATGACTTAAAAGCATTTTGATTTTAACCCTTTCATTGCTGTAACCCTTCAATCCAAAATGGACACAGGGTTACTGTTAATGCATGTGCCCACTGGGCACCATTTTCCTGATGCTACCGGCATGGCGATTGCGCTGGCAGCGAGGGCCTGTCTTCGCTGCTCGCAGCTATATTTTATGTTAGAAGTTCATTTCAGTCTTGTGAGGAATCGATTATATTCATGATAAAAACATCAATTAAAATCTGATCTCAACTTGATTTATTATTGTTTTATTATTTCTGCACAAAAACAAGAGAAATGAATGACATGATCTTCATCAAGATTGTGACATTTTGACATTTTTAACACTAATAAAACAAATGAGTGATGAGACACGACAATAAAAACACAAATCTAGACTCACACGCACTGATCTTACTGTCTATATGAGGATTTCTGACACACATTTATTCTGACTGTTGTATGAGTGACAGAAGTTGAGCTGCAGTATTAATGTCATGAAGAGACTCCAGAACATCTCACTCTTACTGATTCATCAGCAGCGCAAAGCATTATGGGTACAGTCTCTCATCAGTCTATTCTCATTCATCAACACAGTTTCACTGATGATCCAGGATAAACATTAAACCCAGGATAGAGCGTCTGAGTGAATGTGGTCTGTTCTGTGTGGATGAGACTCATTGTGTTTCTGGAGACGCTGTAGAAGGAGAGAGATCCTGCACTCACATCCACATACACTCCTACTCTATAGATATAATCAGACACTCCTACTCTATAGATATCAGACACTCCTACTCTACGACTGCTGATGGGCTTCACAGGGAGACCAGTCAGTATGTTACTGTGTTTGAATAAGTATCTGTCAGGAGTGCAGATCAAACTCCAGGACTGATCATTAGATCCAAACCAACACTCTTTACCCCGTCCCTTCCTGCTGATGCTCTTATATGACACTGATATAAACACATCATCTCCACTCCACTCAATCTCCCAGTAACAGCGTCCACATACACTCTCTCTACACAACACCTGATACTCCTCATCAAATCTGTCTGGATGATCAGGATACGACTGTTTCTGTCTCACACCTGTCATCTTTCTGTTCTCCTCAGACAGACAGAGTCGAGTGTATGCTGTGTTTGGATCCAGTGTGAGAAAACAGCCATCTGAACACAAGAACAGACACATTTATAACACAACGACAATCACTACAGCTGTGTGTGTGTGTGTGTGTGTGTGTGTGTGTATGTTATATGTGTGTGTATGTGTTATATGTGTGTGTTATATGTATGTAGGTGTGTGTGTGTGTGTGTGAGTGTTTGTGTATGTTATATGTGTGTGTATGTGTTATATGTGTGTGTTATATGTATGTAGGTGTGTGTGTGTGTGTGTGTGTGTTGTTTGTAGACGTACATTTCTTCAGTCCTGCTGTAATCCTGGATTCTCCTCCATGATCCACACTAGAAAACACACACACACACACACACACACACATTCAGACAGTCAACTAACTGTTGCTATGCAGTTGCTAAAGTGCTTGGGATGGTTGCTATGCAGTTGCTAAGGTACTGGAGGTGGTTACTAGACTGTTGCTATGCTGTTGCCAAGATACTTAGAGTGGTTGCTAGGCTGTTGCCAGGGTACTTGGGTGGTTGCTCTGCAGTTGCTAATGTACTGGAGGTGGTTGCTAGACTGTTGCTATGCAGTTGCTAAGGTACTGGAGGTGGTTGTTATGCTGTTGCTAAGGTACTGATGGTGTTTGCTATGCAGTTGCTTAGATACTGGAAGTGGTTACTAGACTGTTGCTATGCAGTTGCCAGGGAACTTGGGTGGTTGCTATTCAGTTGCTAAGGTACTTGGGGTAGTTGCTAGGCTGTTGCTATGTAGTTGCCAGGGTACTTGGGTGGTTTCAGTGAAGTCACCAACATGTTCTGACTGGTTTCTATGCAGTTGCAAAGGCACTTAGTGTGGTTGCTAGGATGTTGCTATGTGGTTGCTAAGGTGTTCTGGGTGGTTTCTAGAGTGTTGCTATGCAGTTGCTAAGGTACTGAGGGTAGTTGCTAAGCTGTTGCTATATGGTTGCCATGGTACTTGCTGTGTGGTTGCTAAGGTGTTACTATATGGTTGCTAGGTTACTTGGAGTGGTGGCTAGGCTGTTGCTATGTTGTTGTCAAGGTACACGGTGGTTGCTAGGTTGTTGCTGTGCAGTTGCTAGGGTACATGGGGCGGTTGCTAGTAGGGCTTTGTGTCTCCATATCTCTCACATTCAGTAGGGCAACCAGACGTCCTGGTAATCGTGTGATTGTGATTATTATTCTGCATTTTATTTCAGAGGCACTGTGAGCTATTACTGTTTATTTGGTCACGCCGCTACTTTGTACTTTAACCATGAAGAACCTGGACGAGAGCAAAACGCAATTATCATCAAAAGAGACGCTGTTATTGGTTTCGAGGCAGTAACATACTAACTTTACAGGTAAAACAAACTAATAGGCAACTGTTTGTGTTCACTGTACAACAATACACATGATAATGTTGCAGGATTGTTTTTCACACAATATTAAACATTCCTGAAACTTCCGTCGTCACAACTACTATATGAGAAAAATATACAGTCGTGGTCAGAATAGTTGGTGTCCTCAGTAAATATGATCAAAAAGGCTGTGAAAATAAATCTGCATTGTTTATTCATTTGATCTTTGGTACAAACTCTCCTCCTCATCATGCATTAGGACGATACAGACACGCGTCCTCTTCCAGACACATTTGTAACATCTTTAGTTAATTAGAACTTCATTATTGTTGATTTTCAGTGCTTGAGCTCTTTTCTTATAGACACACAATCATTTGTGAGGCTTAACAATCTTTTGCTGCACATCAGAACTATATATTCTTTGGTTTTTCTCATTGTGATCAATGATTAAGGGAATTTGGTCTTTGTATTTCCTCACATTTACACTCCTGGATAATTTCATGTTCTTTGTCATGCTGCTGTGCTAAGAAATGGAAATATGAATGGAAATATACTTTACAAATATTTTACTCAAGAATTTCTAAGGGTAATTGTGGCCATTGTGTATTAGAGACAATTATTTATTTCACAATTATTATTATTTCTCAATGTAATTGTTTTATTAGATATTTGAATATATTATATTATTTAATTAAAGATCAAATGAATAAACAATGCAGATTTTTTTTACAGACTTTTCTGATTATATTTAACAAGGGTATTAACAATTCTGACCACGACTGTATATATAAAATAAAATAAACAAATCTTGCATTAGATTTGTAGAAAGCACATACTTTGTCAAAATGAGTCTAACATGCAAAATAATAAACCTGAATAGGGATAGAAAAGATCAAAATTTTCTATCTTTTGATAGCAGGACTGAAGCTCTGTTTCAGGGATTACGTCTCTTTATATCAGACAACCTCAGTTGTGTTCCTCTGTGGTCAGATTAAACCTTGTTGTAGCCTTTATATTATACTTCATTATTTTTTTTAGTAACCTTGCACTTTTCCACTAAATGCTGTTATTTTAAACTGCTGCACATTGATTTGATACAGAATTGATACAGAAACAGCTGCATTTTATTCTAAGGACCAATTCTCACTATTAACTGGTTGCTTATTATTATGCATATAACACGCATATAGGCTGTTTATTAGTACTTCTAAAGTACATATTAATGTCTTATTATGACTATATATTTTGGATCACTTAATCCACTTCATACTTAATAACAGTTGGAGTTTGACTCATCTTGTCTCATTTGAACATCCTGTTAATGTAAGGTTACGTTTACATAACATTAAATATATGCCATGTAGCAGTTATTTATTTATGTATTTATTAGTGTTTAGTGAAATGTAATTATTTAATTACACAACATATGTAAATAGTATAAAAATGTGCCTTCCTGCTGTACTACTTTTAATCTTTCTGTGACTGATTTTTCATATTTTATGAAATTATGCTTTATATGACTGAAGTTACTGCATACTAAAATGTATTTAAATTGATTTCTTTTGATTTCCTTTTTTCAGGTCTCTTATTTTCAAAGTCTACTCAATGTCTCAATATATTTACACATTTAATGAAGCTAAAATGTAGCATGGAAGCATTTACATTGTAAAATTGCCACAGTATAAATAATGTTATGATCTTGGTGTTTAAAATCAGTTTTTTATATAAAAATATGAAATGAAGCTACTTTAAAATATGAAAGTAAACCAACAATAGGTGGCAGCAAGTGACTGTTTTAATGAATGAGTCACTGAGTCATGCCTTCAAACACAGGCTGATTCATTCAAGAATGAAGCAAGTGCCCGTCTTCATGAATGAATCACTGAATCATTGACTCAGATTATCAGCGGTTAAGGAAGTACACAAGTCAAGTACTTGAGTAAAAGTACAGATACGTATAATAAAATATTACTCCAGTATAAGTAAAAGTGCTCTTTCAATTTTACTCAGGTGAAAGTACAAAAGCACCCAATTTTTTATGTACTTAAGTTAAAAAAAGTACTGATAGATTTATTTTGCAATTTTATATAGGCTACTTAATTGAATTTTATAATAGCACATATTTTTTTATAATCCTACTGCTCAAAATACATGGGATTTTCCCAAAATAACCACTATATGGAGTAAAAATACATTTGATATGGACTGTGTTGAGTGATGTAGTAATATTCAATGTGAAGCTTGCACTGCAATGTCCCTGAGAGAAAACAGATTTGACCATCTCATTTTCACCAATAAGAAAAAAAAGTGTTTTAAAGCTTCTAACGTCACAGTTATTGTAACGGAGACGCTGAGGCGGCGTTAGAATCCATATGCGGAAGTTTATTGCAAATCACAGAAAACATACACGTGATACCAGGCAGTGGGTCGGTAACCAGTAGAGTTGAGCCGGATACTCGGCTGAAACGAGTATCCGGCACGGATAAAGCACTTTTGCCGAGTACGAGTATCATACGAGTAATACGAGTCAATATCTGTGCTCGGATTGAATAAAAATTCTCATTGGGTAGTTTACTGTGTCTGCGTTCTGTGATAGGCTAGTCACAGCGCCCCTCCCCTACACACGTACAGATTTATTGTGTTGCTGTGTCCCGCTCTGCTCACACACACAGAGAATAGTGATGGGAAGTTCGGATCATTTTACCGACTCGGTCCTTTGAGTTTCGTTCAGCAAAATGAACGAATCTTTTTTCGAGTCATTTCGTTCATTTCGTTCATTTTAGCAAAATATAATTAAAATGTTACGTTTTACCTCCCTAACACATCTACTGCTTACACAAACGTTGATCACACTACAAACAAAACAAAACTATAATGCTATAAGAAACAGAAAAGATTTATTCATTGTTTACCTGGGTCTTTAGTCTATGATTCGCTCACCTCGCCTCTTATCTGACAAGTTTTCGGGTTTGAGTCGTTCGTTCATCACGTGACAGCCCCATAAGGTGAACGAACGACTCTAAAACAGGTGAACTAATTCCAGTACAGAACCTAATAGGATGTTGCGCATGCGCGACTAAACGAATCACTCTCCGAGGCGACTCGTTCGTCCCGAGTCACATTAAAGATTCGTTCAAAATGAACGAATCGTTCAAGAACGACCTGTTCTCTCCCTCAGTCACTCAGGTTTGCGGGTTTTTTTCCGTTAACGTTTAGGGTTTCTTCAGCTTCAGGTTTGTTTTTTACTTTGGTTTGTTTGTAGTACTTACTTTTTAACCAGTAGAGTTTTGGTAAACGTGGGGTTTGTTCAGACGTGGTGCTTGGTAAAAGCGACTCGCGTCTCTGCCTGTTTTTTTTTCTTTTTTAAACCGTCAGCTGGCTCTGACCAGTTTTTTTTACTTCACGCACTGAGTGTCTGACACTTTCTTTCTGTATTTCATAAATAAATAAATAAATAAAAAAGGAAGTAGTGGTATTACAAATTAATTAGTTACACACACACACACACACACACACACACAACCTGGTGTGGAAATAAAAAAAATAAAAAAGATAAATAAAATAAATAAAAAAAATCACACTGCTCAAGGTTAAAAAAAGAAAGTTATGTTGAAATGAAAACTCTTGTTCCTTACATTTTACTTCATAATTGCAACCGCATGTGTTGTATTCATTGTTGCAAAACTTGTTCTGTATATAGTTCGTTTGTTATCATGATCAAAACCACTGATCTGAAGCTCAATGCTGATGCTGTCATGTAAATAGTTTTCTAATCAGCAATAAATATAACAATTTCTGATCAACCCATATCTTGCTTAAAATAACATACCGGTTAAAGCCCCGCCCATTTCAAGACAACATGACCCACTTCCAGGTTAAATCCCACCCACTTCCAGGTTAGGCCCCGCCCACTCCGAGTACAGATACAGATACAGATAATTCATATGGTTAACAGATACAGATACAGATACAGATAATGCTGTACTCGCTCATCCCTAGTAACCAGTAAGCAGTCCAATCTTTCGACAGTCCAGGGGTAATCCGATAAACGTAGTGAGAAACCAGGCAATAATGTCAAACCGTAATATCAGTCCACACAGGCAAACAATCCAATAGGGGAAATCCAAGAAAACGGTAGTCAGAAAACAAAGCAGAATCATACACGTGTAAACAAATCAGGATAATCAGAAAACGCTCGGTAAGGCAGGTAAACTGGCAATACTTCGCAAGGTGCAAGCACATGGTGAGTCCTTAAGTACTGCCAAACAGGAAGTGGCAGTAGAAGCAGCAGAGGGTGCATGAGGTCAGTATTCGGGTGATGGCTCCCTCTGCTGGCTTGGCATTACAGTTATATATGACATAAGAATAAGGCCAGAAGTTAGCAAGAATATTTTAAGGAAAATATAATTATATTTTCATAATGATTTTTTTTCCTTTCAAACACTGTCTGTGTAAAAACGCCGCCAGAGGGCATCACTTCCCACTTTGATAATTACTGTAGTTACCATGTACTGAACATCACAT
>NW_026129711.1:658190-734220 GCF_022985175.1 Labeo rohita | reverse complement strand
GCAATGGAGAAAGCACGGGTAGAAGCGGCAGTTACAAGTGAGGAGGAAATCGCTGATAAAACTGTTAGTTGGATATAATCCAAGCAGTTTATGGACTCGTGGACCCGTGGTGGTTTCTGTTGTGGGGATGCAACGAGTGGAGGATTTTAATTCGTTGTCTATCTAAGTTTTGCTGCTGCACATGAGCGATCTCAGATTGGGAAGGGGATTTAGGCCTGCGTCAACGGAGATTGAGCGTAAGCTAATTCAAAATATGTTTTGAACGCTGTAATCACATAAAATAACGTAGTATATTGCATGTACAGAAGGAATATGCACTAATTGTAGTGTTTTTTGCTGTTAAGAGGGGAGATTCAAGAAGTGAGATCGCATATGCCAGTTTTGTTCATATTATTCTCCTAAAGTGTGTTCACATGTGAAGTATAGAAAGTATTGTACAATATATATTGTGTATACTGTTAATTGCTAATTAATATGCTTAAAAGAGGTTAAAATGTGAACGGTGTGTAATATGGGTGGTGTGTTTAGGTGGCAAGATCTACAGATTTCTCCTATATGATCATGCTGTGTTTTCTTTTTGTTTTTGTCTGTTTTATCAGGCACATACAAGCTACTGCCGTTGTTTTGTACACCCATAAGAAAATTGTGACGTTGCTTGCAACAGTTAAAGTCAAGTGGGGCTCGTGATTTGGGTTTCTGATTAGACATTAATGCCCTGAAGAACTTTCTTTTTTTTTTTTTTTATTATTACCACTTCCTATTTTGTTTGCTGTACCCATTTAAGTCAGTTGGGTGTTGGTCTTGTTTTCATTACAGTTTTCCTTATTTAATTGGATTGTAATCCCACAAACTTTTCCCTGAATGAAACATTAATGCTGAGTCTACTTCGAGACTCAGTCAAGAATAAAAGAATCCTTTTTTTTTTTAGAAAAAAGTTTATATTTGTTATACATTTTAATTTTTTAAAAAAGCACATGCTAAAATCATAAATGTGGTCAGGTTTTTAAAATGGAGTGATTTTTTTTTTTCAGTGTTACTTACTGAACTGATCTGGATTCTTTAACCACAGGTAACAAATACTGAAGAACTTCATCTGTTGTATGTTGTTTTCCAATAAAGTGTTTTAGATCAAAAACATCCATCTTCTGCCCTGATGTCAGCAACACATAAACCAGAGCTGACCACTGTGAAGAGGAGAGTTTGGTTTCTCTTATTTCTCCAGATTTCAGATAATGTTGGATCTCCTGCATCAGTGAATCATCATCCAGTTCATTCAGACAGTGAAACAGATTGATGGATTTCTCTGAAGAGTGATTCTTCCTGATCTTTTGTTTGATGTACTGAACTGTTTCCATTTTGTTGTAGGAGCAGCTTCCTGTTTGTATCAGTAGTTTTCGTAAGAGAGTCTGATTGGACTCCACTGAGAGACCCAGAAAGAAACGCAAAAAAAGATCCAGATGTCCATTCTTACTCTGTAATGCCTCATTCACAGCTCTCTGATGCAGCTCAAATAATGAAATATATTTCTTCTGGTTAAAAATCTTAGACAACAGACCTTGCTTGGTTTGGTCAAAGATATTGATGTTGTTGATTGTAAAGGAGAGGTGCACATATAGAGCTGCTAGATGTTCCTGAAGGCTCAGATGAACAAAGCAGAAGACTTTCCCCTGATACAAGCCCAACTCCTCTCTGAAGATCTGAGTGCACAATCCTGAGTACACTGATGCTTCTGTCACATCAATGCCACACTCTCTCAGATCTTCATCATAGAAGATCAGGTTGCCTTTCACAAGCTGCTGAAAAGCCAGTTTCCCCAGTTTGAGGATCATGTCTTCATCCTTCACTTTCTTCTCATAGTCCTTCTCATGTTTGATGTTGGTCTGAAGGATCAGGAAGTGTGTGTACATTTGAGTGAGAGTCTTGGGAATCTCTCCACTCTCTGCTTGACTCAACATCTTCTCTAGAACAGTGGCTGAGATCCAGCAGAACACTGGGATGTGACACATGATGTAGAGGCTCCTTGATGACTTCAGGTGTGAGATGATCCTGTTGGCCAGACTCTGATCACTGATTCTCTTCCTGAAGTATTCCTCCTTCTGTGGCTCATTGAAGCCTCGTACCTCTGTCACTCGATGGACACACTCAGAGGGAATGAGATCAGCTGCTGCTGGTCTGGAGGTGATCCAGATGAGAGCAGAGGGAAGCAGATTCCCCACAATGAGGTTCATCAGCAGCACGTCCACTGAGGCTGATTCAGATATTTTACACAGTTTCACTTTGCTCTTAAAGTCCAGAGACAGACGACACTCATCCAGACCATCAAAGATAAACAACACTTTATATTTATCACTGGATATTTTAATTTTTTTAGTTTCAGGGAAAAAGATATGAAGAAGACCTGACAGACTGAGTTTTTTGCCCTTCATCAAGTTGATTTCTCTGAAAGGAAGTGGAAATATGAGCTGGACGTCCTGATTCTCTTTCCCTTCAGCCCAGTCCAGGATGAACTTCTGCACAGAGACTGTTTTTCCAATGCCAGCGACTCCCTTTGTCAGCACAGTTCTGATGGGTTTGTCTTGTCCAGGTAAAGGTCTAAAGATGTCATTGCATTTGATGGCTGTGTCCTCTGTTGCTGCTCTCCTGGATTGTGTCTCAATCTGTCTCACCTCATGCTCATTATTGATCTCTCCACTCTCACTCTCTGTGATGTAGAGCTCTGTGTAGATCTCATTCAGCAGTGTTGGGTTTCCCTGTGCCGCTGTTCCCTCATACAGACACTCAAACTTCTTCATCAGATTTGACCTAAATATGTTGAGGACTTCATGGCTGTAAAATAAAAAAAAAATAAAATAAAAAATGAATAAGCATAATGCTTTGTATATTCTGTTTCACATCTTCAAATCATATCTCTTACAGAAATGTTATACCTGAGAGCAGACTGTGTATCTCCACTATTAAAATCTAATGGCTGAATCACAGATGTGTCACTCTTCATAGACACACAGCTGGACTCTGCTTCTGATCTCTTCTGTTGAACTGGACTAAAACAGAGAGATTCAAGTTAATTATTTAAATTACTGTATGTTACAAATCAGCTATTCATTTATTGTTATCAAATTCATTTTAAAAAGCACTTTTTAATCATTTCATACACTGTATTTATACAAAAATTGTGAGCTGAACTTTGATATTATATGATAATATAAAATGTCATGCTATAATTATATATTATATAAATGTCATACCTGAGACCAGACTGTGAATCTCCACTGTTAAACTTTATTGGCTGATGCATAGACCCGTCACTCTTCATAGACACACAGCTGGGCTCTTGTTCTGATCTCTTCTGATGAACTGAGCTAAAACATAATAGATTTAATCCTTTGTCATGAGAATAATATTAATATAATACAAGATAAAAAAAGAAGACATGATTAAAAAAAAAAAAACTTTTAGTTTCATTTCTATGTAAGAAAAACTTTGTGTTACTAAAAGTACCTGCATCCTGGAATAAAATCTTCATCTCCAGATGTTTCATCCATGATGGATCTGAACAGTTTGATCTTCACAACTGACTGAAGATGGAAGTGACAAACAAAGTAATTAAGCAATATTATATTGTTATAAATCATTCTATTGAACAATTTAAGATGTTTTATATTGCAAAGAATGAATTCTGTCAGTTTAAAATAAACAAAACATCAGCTCTACATTTACATATACATTTATACCATTCTCATCATGACACAACTCAATTTCAAGACAGATGATTCAATTGCTGTAGTTCACTAGTTAATGATGGTCAATAGGTAATGGTTTAGCAACATAGATGGTACAGTGACAGACACTGATGGACTTGTTTGGTGTTTAAAAGGTTCATTGGTCAGTTTGAATAGGTCTGATGACACTACTGTACTGAATAAATGAGAATAATTCTTCTCCATATATTTTACACAATATTATTTCATGGGAAATGTTTTATGCTTATTTTTTTTTTTTCTAAAACAGGATAATGACACTACTTGATTTTTAGCATATATAATGTGACATTTACAGTGCACACCTTGTATTTATGTGACACATCAAGTTCAGCATAAATTCTAACACTGTTATATTACAGTCCTTTCAATAGACGAGATGTAGTCCTACACTTCATGTTACATGTCAGCTTGATCACTGAGTCATAAACACATTTTAAATATATACAAAAATATCTGAATCAGGGTTTGATGGCTGTTTTGCTTTATGCAAATTAAATTTCCCTTTGAATTGTATAGCGTCACAAATTAAGAAAAAATCCAGTGTTACAGTCTAAAAACAATGTCGTGGGTTTATCTATTAATAAATGTAGAAGTGAATCTGGCTCAAAGAACACAAGGTAAGAAATTCTCCTTACGCTAATTAGTAAAGACATGAGAAAGCATTAGTAATATATGAAATTCATTTATTATATTTCATATTACTTATAGTGTAAGTATAACACAATCAGTGTAACAACCTTATTACAGCCTTAAAAAAAACTATGGTGTAGGTTGTGACAACAGGAGGCTACTTTCATTACACTGATCATTATATCAGTTATATAAAATATTAGAGTGAAACATCTTACAATATTATAATCTCTGTTTGTCTGTATTTAATCACATTGCTTGTGTTTCATGATTAAGTTAGTATTTTCTGCTTACCTACATGAATAAGGAAGTGTCTTTGTTCTCCACAGCTGAAGACTTGTTTTGATCAAAATGTTTGGCTACTAGACAAGTTCTCCAAATGTCCTTGGTCTCCCATTATGTACATGTAACTTCCCACATAAGCAAATAAAAAAAGCTTAATGATCAGTTTTTCTAAATGTAGAAAAAAATCTTAAAATCTTACGACGTGTAAACGTTGCATGTTTAATCTGCTTTCACTTTCATTTAGTCACCGAGTGTAACGCCACGCAAGCAGAGGGAGCGGCAACAGTCAGTCCAAGGGTGAGGCTCCCTCTGCTGGCGTGGCGTTACAATGAATGTCTAGAGTTGAAACATGTAAACCTGGGTTCTCCACTAGCATTATAAAAAAAAAAAAAAAAAAAAAAAAACAAAAAAAAAAACTTTGTTACTTTCAACAAAGCTTGGCAGAGCTGCAAAAACAGATGTCACTGATGTCAGACAAAATTAAACAGTTACTTCATAATTAAAAAAAAAAACCTAATATGAGATCTGTGCTGTTCCAAAGGTATGTACAAACATTTGTGTTCATTTGTTGAGGCATGTACAGAAGTCAGGTGAGACAGCACCTTCGTGACTGGATGAAAGTGTAGAGGATTTTGAACACAAGCAGAAAATATGTGCTTCCCTCCTCAAAAAAAAAGTGACCAATAGTATAACAAGTAAATAACATTTACTACATCTGTCACCATGAACATTTTAACAGTGAAAAATGTGTTGTCAATTTTTATACAAACTACACTTGAATTCCTCTTATTTGAATGGTGGTCCACCTGGGAATGAACAATCACACCATTGACAAACTGTTATGTGTCGTGCTGGATGGACGAGAAACGAGATACGATACAAACAAACACTTTAATATAAATCTTCATACGAATCAGGCAGGAACAGGCAGGAACAGGCAGGAACAGGCAGGAACAGGCAGGAACAGGCAGGAACAGGCAGGAACAGGCAGGAACAGGCAGGAACAGGCAGGAACACAGCGATACATCCACACACTTCGAAATAACGTTAAGGACCGACAGAGAACTCAGAAAACAAGCAGACTTATAAAGGGTGAGACTAATTACAATCACAGGTGTAGGGGATGACGATAATGAGGGTTAAACCAAGACAGATCGACGGGGGGAGACAATGGGAGAAACCAAAGACATAAACAGACATAACTGTGACATTACGCCCCCCTCCGAATAGGCGCGTCTCACGCCGTATAACATCGAGAAAAAAAAAAAAAAAAAAAAAAAAAAAAAAAGAAAAGGAAGGGTAGGTGGGCGATTCAGGAGGCCATGGCAGATCGGGGAGTTCAGGAGGCCATGGCCGGACAGACAGTTCAAATAAACATAACATAGTCCAGGGGGGTGACGAAGGTGGAAGGAGCCAAGGAGAAAACAGGAGGGACCCGGAGCAGGAGAAGCAGAGAGAGACCCAGACTGCAGCCATGATGACGACCCACGGTGGAGCCGATGGAGGGAGGAGCCATGGTGGAGGAAGGGCTGATGACTCCAGGGGGCCGACCGACGGAGGCAGAGCCGCTGGCGGAGGAGCCCGAGGCGGAGACGGAGAGCCGAAGATCCAGGGCGACACCGAGGATCCGAAGGGCCAAGGCAGAGCCCTAGGCTCTGGCGACCAAGACGTAGGCGGATGGAGGCTGTGCCGGAGGGAGGGAGGAGTCCTTAGGAGCCGGTGGGACGGAGTGACGAGGCGCAGCCGGAGGAACAGAGTCCTGAGGTGACGGAGGGACGACGACCGACCAGGGCGGAGCCGGAAAGACGAGGGAGCCCGGTGGAGCTGGTGGACCGATGGGCGACGATGGAGACGAGGGCGCTGAGAGCCGTGGTGGAGCCTCCAGCCTTGACACCGATGGAAGCTGGCAGACCCACGGCGAGCCCACTGCACAGGCGGTGGGCTGAGGGTGAGCAGAGGGGCTGTCAGGGGACAGCGGTGAGCAGACAGACGTTGACATAGGCAGAAGAGGGAGGGTGGGTGGGAATTCCATACAGGCAGGTATAACATGACAGGTAGATATTTCTGTAAAGAAGTCTATTAAATCCCCAGAGTTATTTTCTAGAACTTCAGTAGAAGTGTCAATTAAGTCCTCAGAGTTGTTTTCCAGCTCACCCCCAGCAATGGTGCAGTGGGCAGGGCTCTCCATAGCCCTCACTTGCTCCATGTTGCACTCCCCCGTCACGGTAGCTGTAGCCGGCTCTCGCACCTGATCGGACGTGTAGGGCTCTGGCTCTGTGGCGATCTCTGGCTCTGTCGCTCGTGGCTCTGGCTCGTCATCTGCGGTGGGCTCGGGCTCAAACTCCGTGTGTCGGTATGCTGGTAGGCTGGGCTCTGGGTCTTGAGTGGGGCTGGTGTCATCCTCCGCGGTCAACAAAGATCTGCAGGACACCAGCACCCACTCGATGTAATCGGCGATGCTCTCTCGTGGACCATCCCCGGACAGCTGCGCTTTGGTGGCGATGTTAAGTCCTGCACGGTAGAATGTGCAAAGGCAGCTGTCCGGATAGTGCGTGAGTGGTGCGAGGTAGACGAAGTCTCTAGTGTGGTCCACGAGAGAGCGATTCCTCTGCTCCAGGAGAAGGAGGAGGACGGCGGGGTTATCCATAACAAAATAACAAAAAACAAACACTGAGAAAAAAACGGAAAAATAAAGCAGGGAAACGCCGGGTAAAAACTGTTTCGGTCGGTCCTTCTGTTACGTGTCGTGCTGGACGGACGAGATGGGAAACGAGATACGATACAAACAAACACTTTAATATAAATCTTCATATGAATCAGGCAGGAACAGGCAGGAACAGGCAGGAACACAGCGATACATCCACACACTTTGAAATAACATTAAGGACTGACAAAGAACTTAGAAAACAAGCAGACTTATAAAGGGTGAGACTAATTACAATCACAGGTGTAGGGGATGACGATAATGAGGGTTAAACCAAAACAGACAGATTGACGGGGGGAGACAATGGGAGAAACCAAAGACATAAACAGACATAACTGTGACACAAACACTCTATCATAACAGTCTACAAACAGTTTCTCTACCTGATCACCAACACTATGCAAAGCAATGTAGTCGTAATGAGCCATTATTTTACTCTTGGGTGTCCAAAGGCTGTAATGTCTTCCTCAATGCCATCATCACTTGATTCTTCTTGGTAGTCAGGGTTTTATTTAAAAACATCAGTTTAAACCTGAAAGACATTATTGCATCCTTACCTGCACAATGACTTCCACTTTAGGATGCTTGAACCATGAGGTAAAGTTGATTTCTTTACAACTTGTTGCTGAAAGTCAAAATCAACAAATCAATTCTCAAACATAAAAGACAACAAGTCCTGCCATGATACTACACATAAGGTCATATAAAATCAACTGTTTTTTTGTTTTTGTTTTTCTACAGTACTCTTACAAATTTTAGGAAAAATATATACATGTATACTTATACTTACACAAACATACTGTCTGTATAACACACATTCTCCTTACCTGCAAGGATCCATCAGGTGCATCCAGATCATCTTGTTTTTCATCAACATCTGCAAAAACCTGAAAAGAAAAATATTTAAAAGAATAAATAAAAACCTAAACAGATCATTTACATGTTATAAAGAAATTATGCAGCTAAAGGGTTTATTTTGTGAGAAAAAAATGTGTAGTTGTGTAATTATGAAAAAATACAAATGTACAAAATATTACATATTCTTAGAAATAAGTCAGAGATTTGATAATATCTCTGATGATTTGTGTTTTTGGGAAAAAACCACATCACATCACATTGACAGGCTAGAGCAACTTCACAGTGCAGCATCAACAATCTCAAAAAGGTAGTGCAGTGATGGAGCTACACCGGGGCTAGGGGGGCCTATAACCCCATCATAATTTTGAATAGCCCCAATTTAGCCGTCACAAGCAGTTGAGATGGACCCTTTTTTGATAAAGAAGACAAGAGTGCAGGTAGGAAACCCTGTCTCTGAGGGGCCAAAGAAGGTGAAAAGAAAGAGGAGTCAGAGAGATACTGTATGTATTGTGTTGTTAATGCTGAGCACAGTTTCCTGCATAAGGCTACATTTAATCCATTACATAATCACTAAGATTGATGCAGTATTTGTTTAATATTTAATTTAAGTGCGCACAGTCCTGATTATGCATACATATGAATTGTGTTGTTAATACTGAGTGCATGGGCGCTGATTTTGTTTAAAACATCCAAATCAAGAAATCAAGATGTGTTTATTCCACCAAACACAAGCAATGTGCCATCCATAATCTGTCATCATTTCTTGCCCTCTTTGCAAAAAAGGTGTGGTTTATATCAGGTACATGTTCAGAATGCATGTCAGAGAAAATAAGGCAACACTTTTTTTGGAAGTTAGGAGCAGTACAAAGAGGAGACCTTGGTGTAGGGCTGCACGATAAATCGCGACAATATCGCAATCGATATTAAGAAAAGCTGCTATATTCATGTGCGCATCTTGTCAGTGATACACAGTTCTATGATCAGTAGTAAATCACCATCCGAAGGCTCGTGCGAAATCTTCAAATATGCCCCGAAGAAGAATCCAGGAAATAACAATCGCTGCAGCTGAATAAATAGAAGATTTAACTGCTTTCATTGATTTAACGTGACTAATAAACACAACTACGACAATATATGTATGGAAGCATATGTGTAGCAAAATTCAATTTGCAATACAATATGCAAAATGGCAATACAATATGCAAAATGACAACACAATATTCAAAATGGCAATGTAATTCTGTATTTAAATGTACATTTTCCATCACCTCCACGCGTGCAAAATTTGGTGCAGAATGAAAGGGAAAATTAAATTATATTATTTACATTTGCCATTTCCAACAGTAGTCTTAAGTTGTAAAGTGCATACTATTTTAATGCTTTATAAGTAGCAAAATGAAAATGAAAATGTATAACCCAAATTGATTTGATATGTGTAACGTGTCCAAGCAGAAACAGTAGCAAAATTATCATTTAAATGTTATTTGTCCTAAATACATTTAGACTAACAGTTAGGACACTTACGATTGCATTTTCATCATGACGCCTTGGGATATTTGTAGCAAAATTCAATGTGGCTTTGAAAAAAGCATTCCGAGCTGACCACGCCTACACTACGGCAATCATTGCGTCAAGGCGGGGTTTGGCGGAAGCATGTTATGTTTAGATCGTTTGAAAAATGGCGGCTGGAGATCTGATAAGATCGTTGAATGCATTGGCAGATGAAGTGGAGCGTGAACAGAGAAATAATGTTTCAGAAGATTTTTACGCGTATGTAGGTGACAGGACAAGATCAATATTGGAGCATCTTGCAGAATTGTCGGCCTTAACAGGCCTCGACACTCGTTTGGCTGCTGAACCCTTGAGAGTGGTGGAAGATCGATTATCTTCATCTCTGTCAAGGGAAGTGGGATAAAACCGACCGGCCGTGGAGATCCCTGACGAGGCCATAGAGGGGTATCTTATGTATGGTCTTAAAGTTAAAGACATCGCGGCCTTGTATGGAGTTAGTCGCTGGACGGTACATCGACGAATGCAACAGTGTGGACTAAACATCAACTTAAATGTTTTTTTTTTTTTTTTTTTTTTAAGGTTTCATAGAACGTAACATTAAACGCCCTGAATCTTAACATTAGGCCATGAATGCCCTCTTTTTTGAAGCATCATAGAAACACCGCGGTCAAGTGAGCCGCCACCTGCGAACGTCAGCCGCCATCTGGATTTGCTGCACGTCTATTAGTGGAATTACGGTACGGAGACACGAAGCGGCCAAAAAGCTGACGAACATCTATATTTCAGCGGTTAAAAATTAAATGTGCCCGAAAACAGGGAAAAAGTATTTACAAAACGTATTTATATTGTACATTATAGAAGATACACTTATATTACATTTGAATACATTATACTGTTAAGTTTTCTGAAAAAATAAAGTTTGTTCAAATACATTCTAACACTTAATGTTTGTTCCTTTTTTTCTACATGCATTATTAAAATTTCTTCAGAGTTACCATGAACATTTCAATAAATTCTTTTTCTGAACAATCATGTCTCTATCTGTGTTCACAATGTTTTAGTGTAGAATTTGTACAGAAAATGAATGGCAGTGTCACAATGCATTATATAGCATATATATTGTTGCTTCTTGTCATTTCTGATGTGTCCTTTCATAATAATAATAATGATAAAAGGCAAAATGTTTTTTATCATTTATCAAAAAAATTCTATTCATACAAAGTCTGTGACATTGCACTGACCATTGTTTCACATTTATAAATGCATTATTTAAATTCCTTCAAATCTTACAGCAAGATTTCTATTCATACTTCTTCAGAATGCCCAAGACTCTGTCTGTATCAAGTTTCACGAGATTTCAGTGAAGATTTGTACAGAAAATTAATGGCAAAGTCTGTGAATGGCAAAGTCTGTGACATTGCACTGACCACTTTTTCACATTTATACATGCATTATTTAAATTCCTTCAAATCTCACAGCAAGATTTCTATTCAGACTTCTTCAGAATGCCCAACACTCTGTCTGTATCAAGTTTCACGAGATTTCACTGAAGATTTCTACAGAAAATTAATGGCAAAGTCTGTGAATGGCAAAGTCTGTGACATTGCACTGACCATTCTTTCACATTTATACATGCATTATTTAAATTCCTTCACATCTCACAGCAACATTTCTATTCAGACTTCTTCACAATGCCCAACACTCTGTCTGTATCAAGTTTCATGACATTTCACTGAAGATTTCTACAGAAAATTAATGGCAAAGTCTGTGAATGGCAAAGTCTGTGACATTGCACAGACCATTCTTTCACATTTATAAATGCATTTTTTAAATTCCTTCAAATCTTACAGCAAGATTTCTATTCATACTTCTTCAGAATGCCTAAGACTCTGTCTGTATCAAGTTTCATGAGATTTCACTGAAGATTTGTACAGAAAATTAATGGCAATTTGTCACAATGCATTATATAGCACATATATTGTTATATTCTCTTATATATCCTTCAAAGATGTTGATGCCGATAGCTTTGTGGGCAGCACTGTCTTGGGTTCGAATCCCTACTTGGGGCCTTTCCTGATCCCACCCCCATGTCACTTCTTGTCATTTCTGACGTGTCCTTTCATAATAATAATAATAATAAATATAGCTGCAAGCAGCAATTGCGGGGCCAAGCACAACAGAGGCAGAATGAGGAGCTAAGCATGGCAAGGAGGAACAGACCGACTGTAACAATGAGTAACTAAAGTCATTTTAGGATGATATCAGTTGAAATGGCTGAAAAGTCATAAATACAACCAATAATATAATTTAATGGCTTATCACTTTTGACCAATAGGTGGTGCTGTTTTCAAATTGATGTGATGCGTTCTGTGTGAGGTGACAATGACACACAAATTTTGGTGTCATTATGCCAAAGCTTTACAGAGATACAGCCTCAGAATCATTTTGGCATCAACCCTAAAATCTGCAGTGGCGCTGTACGAAAATGGTTTACTCTATCAACACGAAATCCATAACTTTGAGTCAGGACAGTCCGAAGATGATCTGACTCAATTTTGGTGAAAATCCGATCAGCGGTCTAGGAGGAGTACGAACAAGTAGGTTTTGTACATTAATCAAAATGGCGGAAAGGAAGTTCGGCCAAGTATGGTACAATTGGTATGTATGTTGTCGGCATGACCCAAGGAATATTTTGAGACCAGTTTTATTACATTAGGCTAATGCAATCACAAGTTATTAGCATTTTTGAAAATGTCATTATTAATGTTTAATAAATGGTGTATTACTTCTGAATTGATGTGGCGTGGTCAGGGTGTGGTGATAATAGCACATATAAAATTTGGTGTCAATATGTCAAGGCTTTGCAGAGATACAGCCTCAGATGTAGCTTGGCATCTTTCCAGCAAATTTGTTGATGCGCTAAACGAAAACGGTTTTGTGTATCGAAGCAAAATTCATAACTTTTTGACAGCATGGTCCGAGGATGATCCGAGTCAAATTTGGTGCAAATCATATGAACAGTCTAGGACGAGTTCGAAAAAGAAGGTTTTACGAACAATTGAGAATAGCGAAAAAACTAAACCTTACGATTTTTGAATTTTGGTGTCCATTCGACTCGGCATAAGCCAAGGAATCAGAGGAAGAAAGAATTTTTGTTGTGTGGCTTACGGTTCAAACGTTATTAGCATAAATCTTTTGAAAGTTTGGACAAGTGGTGGCACTAGAGAGTTTGAGTTAGAGACTCCAAACTTGCTATGGTTAATGTTGGGACTGTCCTCTATCAGTGTGCAAAATTATACAACTTTCCCGCAAGCGGTTCTATGGGCTGCCATAGACTTGCGGCGGAAGAGGAAGAATAATAACTCCAACGGATACAATAGGTGCCGTCGCACCTTCGGTGCTTGGCCCCTAATAATGATAAAAGGCAAAATGTCTTTTATTATTTATCCAAAAAAAGTCTTTAGAGTTAACAGGAAAATTGTAGAATTTGACAGAAAATGAAAAGAAAATCTTGGTAACACTTTACAATATGTGTACAAAAATATGCATTAATTCATGCTTAATTAATGCACAGATAATCACGAGTTAATGTATAATTCATGATGCACTAAAGCATTTATTAATGATTACTACATCAGCAACAATTGAACATTCTGTATGATTCATAGATTAAGTAATCATTAAATTGTTATTAGTAAACACATGCTAAATTCATATGTTAATTACCACTGTGTTCAAAGCTATGTACTTCAACTTCCAGTTGTCTTTAAATACTCATTAGTTAATGATTTGCAAATGTATCATTATATTGTGACTTTACTTGTTGAGGCACATGACTAACTAACTAATTGTAAATCCATAACCACAATGACATATTACTTAACAATTACTTACTAATTCTGTGCCTCAACAAGTAAAGTCATAACATAATGATACATTTGCAAATCATTAACTAATGAGTATTTAAAGCAGACAACTGGAAGTTGAAGTACATAGCTTTGAACACTGTGGTAATTAACATATGAATTTACATCATTAGTTAATAAAATAAGTGATAAAGGAAATTAATGCATTATGACACATTTATTATTACTTAATCTACGAATCATACAGAATGTTCAATTGTTGCTGATGTAGTAATCAATAATAAATGCTTTAGTTCATCATGAATTATACATTAACTCGTGATTATCTGTGCATTAATTAAGCAAGAATTAATGCATATTTTTGTACACATATTGTAAAGTGTTACCAAGACTTTCTTTTCATTTTCTGTCAAATTCTACAATTTTCCTGTTAACTCAAAAGACTTTTTTTTGATAAATAATGAAAGACATTTTGCCTTTTATCATCATTATTCTTATTATTATGAAAGGACACGTCAGAAATGACAAGAAGTGACATGGGGGTGGGATCAGGAAAGGCCCCGAGTAGGGATTCAAACCCAAGACAGTGCTGCCCACAAAGCTATCGGCATCAGCATCTTTGAAGGATATATAAGAGAATATAACAATATACAGGTGCTGGTCATATAATTAGAATATCTTCAAAAAGTTGATTTATTTCACCAATTCCATTTAAGAAGTGAAACTTGTATAATGTACACATTCATTCCACACAGACTGATATATTTCAAGTGTTTATTTCTTTTAATTTTGATGATTATAACTGACAACTAATGAAAACCCCAAATTCAGTATCTTAGAAAATTAGAATATTACTTAAGACCAATACAAAGAAAGGATTTTTAGAAATCTTGGCCAACTGAAAAGTATGAACATGAAAAGTATGAGCATGTACAGCACTCAATACTTAGTTGGGGCTCCTTTTGCCTGAATTACTGCAGCAATGCGGTGTGGCATGGAGTCGATCAGTCTGTGGCACTGCTCAGGTGTTATGAGAGCCCAGGTTGCTCTGATAGTGGCCTTCAGCTCTTCTGCATGTTGGGTCTGGCATATCACATCTTCCTCTTCACAATACCCCATAGATTTTCTATGGGGTTAAGGTCAGGCGAGTTTGCTGGCCAATTAAGAACAGGGATACCATGGTCCTTAAACCAGGTACTAGTAGCTTTGGCACTGTGTGCAGGTGCCAAGGCCTGTTGGAAAATGAAATCTAAATCTCCATAAAGTTGGTCAGCAGCAGGAAGCATGAAGTGCTCAAAAACGTCCTGGTATACAGCTGCGTTGACCTTGGACCTCAGAAAACACAGTGGAGCAACACCAGCAGATGACATGGCACCCCAAACCATCAATGACTGTGGAAACTTTATACTGGCCCTTAAGCAATGTGGATTCTGTGCCTCTCCTCTCTTCCTCCAGACTCTGGGACCCTGATTTCCAAAGGAAATGCAAAATTTACTTTCATCAGAGAATATAACTTTGGACCACTCAGCAGCAGTCCAGTCCTTTTTGTCTTTAGCCCAGGCGAGACGCTTTTGACGCTGTCTGTTGTTCAAGAGTGGCTTGACACAAGGAATGCGACAGCTGAAACCCATGTCTTGCATACGTCTGTGCGTAGTGGTTCTTGAAGCACTGACTCCAGCTGCAGTCCACTCTTTGTGAATCTCCCCCACATTTTTGAATGGGTTTTTGTTTCAATTCTCTCCAGGGTGCGATTATCCCTATTGCTTGTACATTTTTTCTACCACATCTTTTCCTTCCCTTCGCCTCTCTATTAATGTGCTTGGACACAGAGCTCTGTGAACAGCCAGCCTCTTTTGCAATGACCTTTTGTGTCTTGCCCTCTTTGTGCAAGGTGTCAATTGTCGTCTTTTGGAAACTGTCAAATCAGCAGTCTTCCCCATGATTGTGTAGCCTACAGAACTAGACTGAGAGACCATTTAAAGGCATTTGCAGGTGTTTTGAGTTAATTAGCTGATTAGAGTGTGGCACCAGGTGTCTTCAATACTGAACCTTTTCACAATATTCTAATTTTCTGAGATACTGAATTTGGGCTTTTCATTAGTTGTCAGTTATAATCATCAAAATTAAAAGAAATAAACACTTGAAATATATCAGTCTCTGTGGAATGAATGTATGCATTATACAAGTTTCACTTCTTGAATGGAATTAGTGAAATAAATCAACTTTTTGAAGATATTCTAATTATAAGACCAGCACCTGTATATGCTATATAATGCATTGTGACAAATTGCCATTAATTTTCTGTACAAATCTTCAGTGAAATCTCGTGAAACTTGATACAGACAGAGTCTTAGGCATTCTGAAGAAGTCTGAATAGAAATGTTGCTGTGAGATTTGAAGGAATTTAAAAAATGAATTTATAAATGTAAAAGAATAGTCAGTGCAATGTCACAGACTTTGCCATTCACAGACTTTGCCATTCATTTTCTGTAGAAATCTTCAGTGAAATCTCGTGAAACTTGATACAGACAGAGTGTTGGGCATGGTGAAGAAGTCTGAATAGAAATGTTTCTGTGCGATTTGAAGGAATTTAAATAAGGCATGTATAAATGTGAAAGAATAGTCAGTGCAATGTCACAGACTTTGTATGAATAGAAAATGTCCTGTTAACTCTGAAGACTTTTTTTTTGATCAATGATAAAAAAACATTTTGCCTTTTATCGTTATTATTATTATGAAAGGACACATAAGAAATGACAAGAAGCAGCAATATATATGTTATATAATGCATTGTGACGGACTGCCTTTCATTTTCTGTACAAATTCTACACTAAAACATTGTGAACACAGACATGATTGTTCAGAAAAAGAATTTATTGAAATGTTCATGGTAACTCTAAAGAAATTTAAATAATGCATGTAGAAAAAAGGAGCAAACATTAAGTGTTAGAACGTATTTGAACAAACTTTATTTTTTTAGAAAACTTCACAGTATAATGTATTTGAATGTAATATAAGTGTATTTTCTATAATGTACAATATAAATACGTTTTGTAAATACTTTTCCTCTGTTTCCAGGCACATTTAATTTTTAACCTTTGAAATATTGATGTTCGTCAGCTTTTTGGCCACTTCGTGTCTCTGTACCGTAATTCCACTAATAGACTAGCGGTAGATGGCGGCTCACTTGACCGGGTGTTCGCAGATGGCGGCTCACTTGACCGGGTGTTCGCAGATGGCGGCTCACTTGACCGCAGTATAGAAACACATAGGCTGACTTGAATAATCTGATATAAATTGAACTAGGGAATTCAGATATCACTTGAGTAAATAAGAAAAAAACAATAGATCCCTGCCCAAAACACAATAGAAAATAAGTAATGGATTTAATGGTTATAATGGGAATTGCATTGGTTTTAATGGTGTATACTGGTATGTGATGGATTTTATTGGTGTTAAATCCTATTGGAAAAACACTGCCCAAAAAAAAGTTACACATAATGGTAAAAAAACCATTAGAATTTCTGTGATGAATTTTTGTAATGGTTTTACTTTGAAAAATTTTGTTAATGGTTCATAATGGTATTTTAATGGAAACCATTTTATATTCGAATTTCTGTGATGATTTGGTATCAAATGGATTTTCAAACTACATTTTTCACAATGGATCAAAACGGCCAAGCATTGTTTAAATGGCATACTTACCGGCAAACGTCCATTAAATGTCCAACATAGTGTGGCAAACAAGATAGGGACTGTCTAAAAAGTTGCAATTTTATTTTCATTGCAAGCAAACAGACAACTACATTTTAGCCAACTACAGATGTACCAGCAATTATCACCCAAATTATGTCTTCTAATGCTATAGATTTTTCTTTAGCAACAGTAAAAATAGGATTATAATAACTGTGTTTGAAAAGATGTTTAGGAAATGAAAAAAGAATGAATTTACATGAATTGTAATTTGGTAGTAATCCATACAAGTGGAAAATCACATGGAATCTCCTGAACATAATTAATGGGTTCATTTTACAACTGTTTTATTTATTTATTTGATATTTGATCAATGATATTTGATCTATTTCAGTAGGTTTTGAAAGCATGGGTCGACCGCTCCAAAGCAAGTTGGAACATGTTGTTTGGACGCTACAGAACATACTGCAGCACGTCTTGCTTTTTTCACTTCTGTTTCTCTGGTTTTAAGCGTGATAAAGACTTAACAGTGTAACAGTGTTCTGCAAGTGTTCAATGAAAAGAATGGCTAAACTTTTATGTGTCCCTGTTGTATGAAATCTTCATTTATTATTAAACTCTTATAATATCACAATTTATGGGCCTTTGTTGATGTTTACAGTCCTGCAAAAATATTACTGTCCATAGTACTAATTCTGTCAGATTACTGACAAGTAGGCTACTCAGAAAGCATGACAGCAAACAGGATGTTTATTTTGGGTAATCACTTTCAAAAACTAGTGGAAACATGTTTTAAAAATAATTTTTATTTTATTCTCATATTCAATTTCTTCCATCACTGTGTTTTATTGTTGTTGTTGTTTTTTTCAATGTCACAGCATCCAGTTCAATAACTTTTAAAAAAAAGAGGGTCACACCATTCCAAAACAAAATGCTAAATATTTATTTGACCCAAAAGAACATACCACAAGTTTTTAAAGTGTTATTAATTACTCTAGATGTTCAATTTCTACCATCACTATATTCTATGGGGTTTTTCAATGTCACAGCATCCAGTTCAATAACTTTTGAAAAGAGGGTCACACCAATCCAAAACAAAATGTTAAATATTTATTTGACCCTAAAGAACATACTACAAGTCTTTAATGTACAATTATTTACTCTAGATGTTCAATTTCTGCCATCCCTTCGGGTTTCTTCATTGAGACACCTTCCAGTTCAATATCTTTTGAAGGTAGACACTGACATACCCAGTACACATTCATTTTTCATTAAAACACACAACACTTCTGCAACATTTTACTATAGCAAACTCTAAAATGTTTAGCTCAATTGAAAGAACATACTACAACCCTTTTTTTCTTGTGTGAGTTATTGCTTTATGCTCCCAGCGTGTTGCATTGGTTTCTTCATTGACACCTTACATAGTTAAATAGGTCTGGAAAAATCAGATCAAGTCATCCAAGGAAGATTGTAAATTCTTTATTTAGTCTCAAAGACCAAGCTACAATTCTTTATTGTACAAGTTTTTGCTTTGTACCTATTAATGACTTTTTGTATAGGTTTCTCCACTGACACATGGTCCACTTCAATAGCTAAAGAAAAATGGGTCGTAGTGCTCCAGAACGAGTTGGAAAGTTGTTTATTTGACCCTATAGAGCATACTCTTTAGTATACATATACAGTATATGCCTTTTAAGTTTTTATCAATCACACATTATCCACTTCAATAGTTGAGTGAGCGACTGCTCTAAAACAAGCTACAAATCTTTATAAATAGTTTACAAAATACAAAACTACAGTCCAGGTTTTCTTGTCTTTTCATCTGTTTTTGTAATTTTGTGTGCTACTTTGTGTGAGCTGTGATCCTTATAATGAGGTATGCAACATCGTTGACAAGGTGTGGAATTATCAGAAATATATTATTATGTTTTATGTTTATGCTGTTTTCTGTATTCATCCAACATTAAACTCACTTACTATCATAATCCATGTTCACTGATCAATATTTACAGTCTTGCAGAATTGTCACTGTCCATGGTTCTGTTATTGAAAAACATGTTTGTTTGTTTGTTTTTTTCCCCATTTGATAAGAAGATAAGTGCATTGCTTTTTATAGCTGCACTAAAACAAACTCAGTATAGACTACCTACCACAGCACAAAGATTTGTTAATGGAAAGACTTAATTTTTCACAGCTTTTAAGCAAGCCTTGATTATGTGATTGTTCACATAATGTGAAGTATTCAGCTGAATGGCTGGCATTTTTGGCCAACATGTCATTTACGTTTTAAGATGCAAATCTGCATGCTTTACTGAAATGTGAACATATGCATGTAGTGCACCAGCAGACAAGATGACTTTCCAGGGGGCCCAGTTTATGAAATGGGCCCTCTCTAACTGCTATAGTGGAGGATGGTTTCTTACAATTTGATTGGATGCCAGTGGACTAAAACAAACAAATGTCAAAAAAGGCAATCCCAGGAGAGGGCATTATAATTGCTCCAAAAGATTCACCTTTTTACCCAAACCCTCCTTTTACTTTCATTCTAAGGCCTAGGCTAAGGCGGCCATACATTCCTTTGTTTGACCTACAGATGCAGTATGCAATTTTGTTGGCCATGACTGTAACAATGGCTAGAACAAAGGGGATCAAACTTTTCACACCCCTAAAATATAATTGCTATTCCTTAGTAGTGTTTGGACAGTTTTTTTATTATTATTATTTTATTAACTATGACATATCTAAAGAGTTTTGGGTAACGCTTTAGATTACAACCCGCAAAGAACTACGTAAGTAAACTGAATTTACGGTGTATGTTTCTGTAATTATAGTGTACCTATAAAGAACGTACATGTAGGTATAAGGGGAAAATATGTTATATTTGGGTAATAAGGGGATAACAAACCAGATATTCAACCTGCAAAGAACTACGTAAGTATACTGAATTTACCGTGTACGTTTCTGTAATTATAGTGTACCTATAAAGAACGTACATGTAGGTATACGGGAATATGTTATGTTTTGGTAACAACCAGATATACAACCTGCAAAGAACTGTATAAGTAAACTAAAGCTACGGTGAATGTTTCGTATTTATATTGTACCTACGTGTAACAATAGGTTACGTTTGGGTAATAAGGGGGTAGCAAACAGATATCCTACAAATAATTTATAATGGATTAATTTAAAAAATGTAACAGGTACCTGTTCTATTAAATCGTAAGTTTGGTGTATCTATACGTTTGCTTTTTAAAATTACTGGGAAAATATACTCTTGTTCCATCTAATTACAGGGTAATTGTGCCATCTGCGGGTTGTAAATTAAAGTGGCGATTGTTCCCGCCTTGTTCAAGGAAGTTACAGGGTACAATACATACAACAACGCGACTTAAAATGTGGTTCTACAAAATGTACATTTATTTGCATTTTTACAGACACTAAATGTACAATACTGACATATTTACATCATCTAAACATTTAACGTTTACTTAATTTGAAATTATAACATTTCATTCTGTTCTGTGTGATTTCTGTTGCCAGCTCGTTTTCAAAAATAGGTCTACAAAATGTTATCATGACTACACGTTAAACTTACGTTTTGGTAATTCGGGGGAAAATCGGACGTTCATTGGCTCTCGCCTGCATTCGTCACAGATTACGACATGCCGTGTTTCTGGTGAGATGTGTTGGAATGACGCGCGGGCGCCTTCGAGGAGTGGATCAAGACAATAATCTGGATAATATTTTCAGTGATTAACAATTTAAATTCTGCTCCCCAGCAAACACAGTACGTTGTGACGACGTCGTCAGTTCGTCGTCCTTTGGTCAGCGCGACATTACTTTATGGCGACGTTGTGAGGACGTCGTGGTAAAGTTCCATTTTTTAGAATATTGGCTAACGTTCCAGAAACGTCGTGGGCACGTCCTCAACAGACGTCGCTAGTTAGTCCCATGGGGAACGTTGTGGCTACGTGTTCCCTTGGTCTCTATAGTATAGGTCTACCAGTATTTTATTTACAATTTATTTACAATTGTTAAATATAAATTGCTTACAATTTAAAATGTTAGATATTTATTCGTCAAGACTGACATTCCATTTATACATGCTAGAGAGATATTCAAGGCTTTAGAATGTTGGTGACGTTCCAGAAACGTCGTGGGCTCGTCCTCTACAGACGCTGCTAATTGGTCCCATGGGGAACGTTGTAGGGACGTGATCCCATGGTCTCTACCCAGCATACACAGTATGTTGTGAGGACGTCGCCAGTTGGTCGTCATTTGGTCAGCGTGACATTACTTGACAACGTCGTGAGGACGTCGTGGTAACGTTCCATTTCCAGAATTTTGACTAAGGTCCCAGAAACGTCCTGTGCACGTTCTCAAAAGACGTCCCTAGTTAGTCGCATGGGAACGTTGTAGCGACGTGGTCAGCTGGTCTCCAGATAACTTTTCATATTATTGCATTACATGTATTTGGCCTATCTTTTTAAGGTGTATACCATTTGGATAGCCTATAATAAGGGAAATATACTGAATTAATCAAGCATTTTTGAGTTGTTATAGAAATATAATAATTATGCCGTCATTTAAAATGTATATATTTGTCATCAAGTTCATGACAAAACAAAACCAAATAGTTTGTTAGCGAATAGCAATAATTTATGCTTGTGAATGACAGAAGAAATTTATTGAAAAACGGCATGGGACAAGTGAACATTTAAACCAGCGCACGTCACTTTTTGAGTGCTGCGTAAGTGCGCGTGCCCGTCACTTTAACGGTCAACTTCCAGCAGATGGACCCGAAGGAAAAGGTAAGCGCTATAAATCTATTTTTATTCATCGTTTTGCTGATATAACGTTAGATATCATGTAAGAAGAGTAGTGTTTTGTATTTTTGTAGGTTTTCTATATTAATTTCGTAAATAAACGCCATGTTTGGTTCGCTTATGTCGCGGTCTGAGGTAACGTTAACTGCTAAAATCATGAGATAAAATTGTATTCCTTCTTTTTAGTTTAGTTTGAAATGTAACACAATAAACAAAAAAAAAAAAAAAAAAAAAACTTCAACCGCTTTATGTTGCTCATGCTAGCCATTTTGTAAGCTTGAATATAAACTACTGTTTAAACGTTTAATTAGACAGATGCTAACGAAATTACCTTCAGTGTATGTGGGAACAATAATTTCCGCATTTCCCCTCGAGCAACAGACCTGCAAATTGTGTAATTTGCTCACTATTGGTGTTAAAGGTGTTTTTTACATGCTTGCTTTTTATGCTAATTAACCTTACCTTTTTTATGCTAGTTAACGTTACCTTTCATTCACAAATGGATCTGATACGTTCATTTTAACAAATCTTTTAATAAACAAGTGGTTACTTTTCTTTTAATAAACAAGTGATTAATTTTCTTTAGGTCCTGACTGCCAATAAACCAGGCAATGATTCAGTGAGTTGCTTATTAGAAAAGATGCCCAATTTCTTACTACCTAGTAGACTCAATATTTTATTCATTGTTGTAAAACTAACATACTTTTTGTCAGCAGGTGGAGAGATAGTCTGGGCAGCACCAAGCTGACAACTATTATGATTATAAGTAGGGATGATTATCGAGAACAGGTACTGATTTGGCTCCTGACTTGTTCAGTACTGAATAACTGATATAAGCCACAGGACCAGCAATGCTGCTGTTGGTGTTTTTGTATTGTTGATTCTTTCCTCTTTAGAAATAACTGCATATCATCCAAACCATCTCCAAATGAATGGCTGCAAGGATCCAGGATCAAGAGATAATCCATCATGAAAACTGTTTCATAGGAATCAGCGAATCCTGGGTGACAAACTAAACCTCATTGTTTCAGTGACACTCAGGCACAGCTATAGATTTAAATTGATTTTAGTGGCTTATATGTTTATATTTCAGGCCTGCCTGACCATTCTGTTGCCCTGGATGTGAAGCCACGCTGGAACTGCATTTCTCATGGTTGAAAGAGTTGCGCATCAATATCCAGACATACAAGAAGCCTTCCTGGACCCACACGACAAAATGCTTAGGAGGAGAGGCAGGTAATCCACAGGGTTGGATTTCACAATTTACTCATAACTAGATAGATATCACTGAAAGGAAAAGTCTACTTCCAGATCAAAAATTAGGGGTGCACCGATACTGGTATGTGGTACTGTACGAGCTTGACGAGTTAATATCGTTTTCTCACAGACATTACTCAGAAGTTTGTAGTTCTGTCAGATATGTCAAAAACAAGTAAGTAAAACAATGCGCAAGTTATCTAAAGATAGGGAAAGAGAGGGGGCGCGGGAGCGCAATTCTGTTGCGTGATCTTTAATGATGTTTGCTCACTTAGCACAGACATAATTTGGATTAAAACTAATTCGGAAATATAAAATTTATAGGGGCATTCACTATAAAGCATACACAATTTTATTGGCGAAAATATCACTGTTAGGAGATTTATAACAAGTAGTTTCCTGCATTATTACAACAAAACGCATGATTACAGTAGCTGCTGCAATGGAGCAGCTCTTCTGCTAATAAATTAAAGATGACGTACCATAGAGCAAAACATGAACAGTGAAAGTAACGAAAACTTAGGTGTAAATGTTAAGCAAAAACTAAGTGTAGATATAACTGAAAGATATACAGTCAAATCAAAAATTATTCAGACACTAGTATAATTTTTATTTATTTATTTTTTTTAATTAATGTGCAGGACACTATAGTTCAGTTATGTAAATAAGCAAAATAAAGTAAAAAGTAAAAGTGTGACATATTATACCCCCAAAAAATTTCATACAGTTAAATTGATCACTTGGGATCAAAAATGATAAGTTCCATTTTGCAGAGAAATGTTGTCTGATAGTGTGAAAAAAGATGTCTGAATAAATTTTGGTTTGACTGTATCTATTTGATAAATGAAGTTAACCAACTAACATTTTACATATTCTTTTAGTTTCTGTACCCAGTATTTTATAAATTTACCGGTAAATTAAAAAACATTGATATCGGTACTCAGAATCGGCAAGTACCAAAAATAAAACCATCGGTATCGGTCGAGTACTGAAAAAAAGTGGTATAGGTGCATCCCTAGTAGTCACCCCCATGTCATCCAAGATGTTCATGTCTTTCTTACTTCAGTCATAAAAAAAATTATGTTTTTTGAGGATTCAATTCAGCATTTAGTAGACTTCTATGGTGCCCCAAGTTTGTTAACGATCCCAGATATGGTTGTAAACAACCTCGGCCAAGGAAAAAGTGTCCTATCTAGTGAAATGATCAGTTATTTTCATAAAAATAATACAGTTTATATACTTATTAATGTCAAATGCTTGTCTTGTCTTGCTCTGCCTAAACTCTTTTTTTGGTACATGACAGTTAGTGTATGTCAAAAAACTCCCATCCTGTGTTCTCCCTCAACTTCAAAATCGTCCTATATCGCTGTTTTACCTTTTTTGTTATGGGTATTTGATCTTCTTTGCTTGTTCACTTTGCAAAGACTGGGTCATAATTTCAAAAAACATAATTTCTTATGACACTCCTTACAAATATGTATACAAACACATATACCTCAGGATGACTATTCTCCTTTAAGTATAGTACATGCATTGTACATGTATTGTATTGCACCTCCCGAGCTCCTGGTCATTTTTAAACATGTTTAAAAAAAAAAATGTAGTTGGCCTGAATTTGACCATTGTAAAGACTCTCTCCTAGGGCTGCACGATAAATCGCATGCGATTGTCAGGCACGTTAGTCAATAAAGCTGGTTCTTTGATTAGTAGTAAATCTCCATCACATGCATTCAGCTGGAGCGGCAATTAATACACAGAGTCGTAAATGACTGACAAGCTACGCAGAATCACGCTCATAATCAAATGCGATTCATCTGCGATTATGAGCACAATTTTGCGTAGCTTGTGAGTGATTTACGACTCCATGTATAAATTGCCGTTCCAGCTGAATGCACGTGATGGAAATTTACTTCTAATCAAAGAACTGGCTTTACTGGCTATACACGCATGATAATTACATGTAATTTATCGTGCAGCCCTACTCTCCTCTATGCCTAAATCATACACAAAATCATTTTGCTGTGTTTTCCACAGGATTTTTTTGAGACTATGGAGGATGGCTGGACCTTGGTCTGCCTGGGGGATCTGGGGCCATGGCCTTGTGTAAGCAGAATCTTAAGAGTTTTGTAAATAGGTTTTAAACTAAATATCCTAGCTAGGACACATAGTAATAAGATAAAATTATCTGTGAATAAGGCCCCAGATTCTGCCTTTCCTTTAGAAGCTGGAGAACCACTTAAGTTTTCAAAAGGAACCTTGATAGTTTGGGGTGACTTATCCAAATTCTCTGTTATTTTTTTTTGTGTAGATTCAAAGGAAAGGTGAAAAATGAAGTCTGGGAACCACTGAAGAAGGCAGCAGTGAGGGACGGAAGTAATCATCAGAACGTAAGTTCTTTGAGAATGTGTGCATTGTTTATTACAAGATGTGTTTTCATTTAAATGTAGTAATGCATACTGTTGGTCAAACTTTGAAATTAATCTTAAAATGTAAATCATTTCTGTGATCAAAGCTGAATTTTCAGCATCATTACTCCAGTTGTAAGTGTTCAAAATCATTGTAATATACTGATTTGCTGCTTAAGAAACATTTCTGATTATTATTGGTGTTGTTGAAAACAGTTGTGCTGCCTAAATTTTTTTTGTGTACACTACAGTTCAAAAGGTTGGAGTCACTAAGATTTTCTTTTCATTGGGAAGACTTTAATAGCAAGGATGCATTTAATTGATCAAAAGTGATAGTAAATACATTTATAATGTTACAAAAGATTTAAAAAAAAAAAAAAAGATAAGCTTTTTTGTTTTGTTTTGTTTGTTTTTGTATTAATAAAATAATTCTGAAAAACCACAATTTACACAGAAATATTAAGTAGCACAACTGTTTTCAACATTGATAATCAGAAATCTTTCTTGAGCATCAATTCATCATATGAGTGATCATGTGACACTGAAGACTGGAGTTAAGGCTACTGAAAAATTCACCTTTGCCTCACAGGAATGAAATACATTTTAACTTGTATTTGAAAAACAATAGAAAACATTTTAAGTTAAAAATAATATTTCACAATATTACAGTTTTGTACTGTAAGTTTGATGAAATAGACTTGAATAGACTTCTATCGAAAAACATTGAAACACAAAGACTGCAGTTTTTTGACTGATTGTGTACATACATTAGCAACATTAACAGGGTGATACTCGCTTTCAGGTGCCAGAGAACGATATTGGCAGTACAGGCTCAGGCTGGGGTACTTGGGTACTATGGTCCTTTGGTAATGACAATATTGTTTAGGTTTTGCTTTGGATAGTGAAGCAGTATTGAAGCACATCACCATCAGATATTTGTAGCAGGTGTTTCATACACAGGACACTCAGGAAACAAATTAACTTAAAGTAATAATGAAGTCACTACTGAATTGCTTCATTTCTTTTTATCAGTGTCTTTTTTTTTGTACCAGATTATAGGGAGTTGTCAGTGAGTATTGATTAATTATTGATCATTTTTACAGATAAAATCGTTAACTATACCCATCAGTAATGAGAAACTTTTCAGTAAAATGAAAACAATTCAGTAAAATTTACATGATTTATGTATTGATGTGTTCAATTATCTGTGCTCATGACTTAAAGAATAGGTGTAATGTTCAAAATGTATTGGCTTAGTGTTGTAGAAATAACACTGAATAAATGCTGATTAATAAATGAATGCACTGTTTTTGCTCATTTAATGTTTAGAATGTAATGTTTTTGTAATGGTTTGCATGTATGTATTGAATATATTCACAAAAATCTCCTATAGCGATTAAAAAAACATTAGAATGAAGTGTTTTATTTTTTTATAGCAGAAAATGTTTAGGAGTTTGTAATTTATATACCGATTTAAAGGTGGTACGAGCACATCCTCTGGACCGGACTAAAGGTGAGAAGTAAAAATGTAAAATATAAGGAACGTGGTAGTTTGGTTGTTAGGACGTACTAGTTTGGTCGTTAGGACGTACTTGTCACGTCCCACCAACTTAACACTGTAACGTCGCCACGACGAATATGGGAATCACAAAGTTACGTTGCTGGTACGTTATTTGGGACGTCGCTGCGACCAATCTGGGAGCAGCCTGTAGTTCACTAAAATAACAACGGAATTAATTACGTTGAGTACTCCTTCCCTGGGAACAGTGCGTAGTTCACTAAAATAACAACGGAATTAATTACGTTGAGTACTCCTGCCCTGAGAGCAGCGTGTAGTTCACTAAAATAACAACGGAATTAATTACGTTGAGTACTCCTGCCCTGAGAGCAGCGTGTAGTTCACTAAAATAACAACGGAATTAATTACGTTGAGTACTCCTTCCCTGGGAACAGTGCGTAGTTCACTAAAATAACAACGAAATTAATTACCTTGAGTACTCCTGCCCTGAGAGCAGCGTGTAGTTCACTAAAATAACAACAGAATTAATTACGTTGAGTACTCCTGCCCTGAGAGCAGCGTGTAGTTCACTAAAATAACAACGGAATTAATTACGTTGAGTACTCCTTCCCTGGGAACAGTGCGTAGTTCACTAAAATAACAACGGAATTAATTACGTTGAGTACTCCTTCCCTGGGAACAGTGCGTAGTTCACTAAAATAACAACGGAATTAATTACGTTGAGTACTCCTGCCCTGAGAGCAGCGTGTAGTTCACTAAAATAACAACGGAATTAATTACGTTGAGTACTCCTGCCCTGAGAGCAGCGTAGTTTACTAAAAATAACAATGAAATTAGGTTGAGTACTCCTGCCCTGGGAGCAGCACATAGTTCACTAAAAAAAACAGTTAACTAAATTAAGTTGAGTACTCCTGGCCTGAGAACACATGTAGTTTACTAAAAACAACACAGCGACAGGAACCTGAGCACTCCTGCTGTGAAAGTAGCATGTAAAGCACCAAAATTAAAACAGCGATTGAAGTCTATAGAGTGATCCTGCTCTAAGATCAGCTCAAGGGCAGGAGATGTACAGTTTTTATCGATTAAATGTTGTGACGATTTCGACGAGCTCTGTTGACATATACATCAACTCCACAAACAGCGGGACAGCATTGGAAAATCTTAGTAAATGTTTTTAGTGGAGTTTATCTCTGAACAGTAACAGAATATACCCTAAATTCACCTACCTTACAACAGCAATCAATCCCACGAAGTCTCCAAAGTATCTGTGCTAAGTCTGCGAACTTTTCCTCCACATTTCAAAAAGCCTAGGCCCCGCCTCTGCCGTAATTTCATTGGGTCAATCTGTGAACCAGTCATTTTCCTTTCTGCCCTCAGAACATCTTTGGATAAGTGAAACTCTAATCTGCCTCTCTCTGTCGCTCTGTGTACCTGGCCTGTACCACTACACTCGCTATCTTTAAAGCATGCGCCCCCTTTCCTTCTTTCACATAATGGTACGATCCTAGTGGGTCCTCCCATGTGATTAGCCGCATGGGTTCCCAAATGAAGCCCCCGCCCCTACTTACGGCAGAAGATTCGGCTCTCCCCGACGGGAGTCGGCTCTTCTCGTTCGCTACAAAGAATTGGCTCTTAGTAGGGCTGCACGATTAATCGCACGATGTCGTGAGGCTCGTTTAGTCAATGAAGCCGGTACTTTGATTAGTAGTAAAGCTCCATCACGTGTGTTCAGTACACAGAGCAAGTAATACACAGAGCCGTAAAGCACTGACAAGCTACGCCAAAATCACGCTCAAAATCGAATTTGGCGTAGCTTGTCATTGACTAAACGCGCCTCACGACATCGTGCGATTAATCGTGCAGCCCTAGCTCTTAGAGCCGGCTCGTTCGTGAACGACACATCACTAGTAGAAACAGGCAGGAACACAATGAGACATCCAAATAACGTTAAGGACCGACAGCAAACTCAGAACACAAGCAGACTTATAAAGGGTGGGACTAATTACAGACAGGTGTCGACAATCATTAGGGAGAAACCAAAGTAAATACAACAACAGGGGGAGACAATGGGAGAAACCAATGACAAACACAGACATGAATGTGACATAAACAGCCAAAATAGTCACCATGGCCCAGACACAACCAAAACAGGTGTATCTACCACTTAATTAGCCTTTTAGCAAATACCTAAAATACGTACAGTATGGCACATAATAGGCCTTGAAAATGAGAAAGGAGGTTCAGGGTTCTCTTTAAATTTTTCGAGCCTGAATGTACCATTTTTATATTTTCTTTAAAATAAATATCTACTAACAACAAACAAAACAATTTACATGATATAATCAATCAAAATGCTTGTATTTAGAACAGAAAACATTTTGCTAACTACTGTTATAGTAGTTTAGAGTTGTAGTCATGATTTCTAGTATGGATGACAAGTGAAGACATATTTAAATAATAATGCAATGATCTTAACAAGAGCTCATTGTAACAAGTTGAAATCGAACCCATGTGCAGTTTAATGATATTCAAAAGTAGGGCTGCAACGATTAATCGAACAATGTCTTGAGGCGCGTTTAGTCAATGAAGCCGGTACTTTGATTAGTAGTAAAGCTCCATCACGTGCGTTCAGCTGGAGCGGCAAGTAATACACAGAGCCGTAAAGCACTGACAAGCTACGCCAAATTTTGGCGTAGCTTGTCAGTGCTTTACGGCTCTGTGTATTACTTGCTCTGTGTACTGAACGCAAGTGATGGAGCTTTACTACTAATCAAAGTACCGGCTTCATTGACTAAACGCGCCTCACGACATCGTTCGATTAATCGTTGCAGCCCTATTCAAAAGTGAGTAAATACATAATAAACAAGACATAGCTTGGCATGGCATAGCAAAACACAAACTAGAACTTGCACAAACTCACAAAACAAACAATACTCGTCCAAAGACGATGGAAACATGAGGTCTATAAATACCAATACATGACACAATCCAATCAATCACAAAATGACACACTGAACAAAGAAGCTCATGACAAGATACATGAGGGGAAGAAAAAAAAAACAATGCTAGGTTCTGGATCTGCTAAATGATGACCCCTGTAATAATAATTGTAAAGACCAGCATCAGAGACTGCAGTTCCATGCAGAGGTGGCTAGAGGATTTCATCTGAAGGGTAGACGTCTATGGCCCTGTTTACACTTGGTATTAAGATGTGTTTTGGTCAATCAGATCACAAGTAGACAGCGCTAAATACAGGTGTAAATAGGGTGTGAAAGGTTTTAAGCTCAAGTATGCATGTAAACATGTAATTTACCACAGTTGTAAAGTGCTGGAAAAGCTTGAAAATGCACCTTGAATATGCTTGAAAAGAGCTGGAATTTGATTTTGGAAAAGGTGTAAAAACCCTGATTCAACTATATATATGTACAGCGTGAAGGAAGAGGGATGCCAAAGTAATGGTTTTCTTATATAATTTAGTATTTACACTTCACTGTTGACCATGAATTTTAATCCTGTTTCATAACTCTGAATATGGATTTTCTAGCTTTGTCTTTGCAAAATTTATATTGATAGTCTCTGAGTCTGCTGAGTCTCGTTTATACATATTGGGTGTCCTGTGAAACTGATGTGATGTGCTTCTGTCCACCAAATTGAGCCAACAACGGAATCCAATGGGTGGTCAAGGGTATAATTTGTGTAGGTCTTTTATTTGTGCTGCTGCAAAGTTTGCTTAATTGATCAGGATTTAGTTTCAATTTTAGTCTAGCTCTATGTTTAATCTGACTCCAATATCAACTGATCATTAAACTTAGGCTGTATTTCTAATAAAAACTGATAAAAAAAATATATATATATGAGTTATGTATTCATTTAGATATCTGATTATCCCCCAATTGTTGCACAGAAATGTGACACATACAAACTCACCAGAGTTCTGATCTTACTCAGAGGATGCCGGGTGATTATAATATCTTACAGTAGGCCACACCCTTCTAACACATAACAAAAAGTGTATTTTTATTTTATAATCATGAAAACTGCAACTTGTTTAGTCAGTGATAGTCACACTCTCTTTATATATAATATATATATATATATATATATATATATATATATATATATATTCTCTTTCTCTTGTTTTTTCTAGGAAAAAAAAGTAACTTTCCTGAACTGAAAAGGAAAACTAAATAAGAAAACTATCTGTCAATCATTTTTTACACTACCAGTCAAAGGTTTTTAGACAGTAAAATTTTCATTGTTTTTTCAAAGAAGTTTCTTCCGCTCATCAAGCCTGTATTTATTTGATCCAAAGAACAGCAAAATTCTGAAATATTTTTACTATTTAAAATAACAGTTTTATATTTGAAAATCATTTTAAAATGTAATTTATTCCTGTGATTTTTAAAGCTGAATTTTTAGCATCATTACATCATATGATCATACTCATATGATCATTGTAACATTCTGATTTGCTGCTCAAAAACATTTATTATTATTATGAGGATGATGTTGAAAGCAGAGTAGATTTTTTTTCAGGTTTCTTTAATAAATGGAAAGAACAGCATTTATCTGAAATAGAAGACTGGAGTAATGATGATGCTGAAAATTTAGCTTTGATCACAGGAATGAATTTTTAAAATATATTCAATTAAAAAGCAGTTATTTTAAATAGTACAAATATTTCACAACATTACTGTTTATGTTGTATTTTGGATCAAATAAATCCAGTCATGGTAAGCAGAAGACACTTCTTTAAAAAATGTAAAAAATCTTACTGTCCAAAAACTTTTGACTTGTAGTGTATGACTCTGTGAAACAGCATTGATTCATTTCATGCCTATTTGTTCATTTGCTAGGTTCCCTATGCAAAATCAGAAGGTCTCTAATGATGTGCCCCATGCTTCATTCACTGGTACTTCAGTATGATTTATCCTGAAATGCAGATTTGCAGAAAAAACAGACTGCACTTTAATCTACTAGAAAAAATGATTTCAGAAGAGATCAGAAAACATGAAATATAACATTTCATTTGCCAGGTAAATTGTAGCATGCCAATTGATCATTTGATCATTGATGAACACAGAGAGACACAAAATGATACCAGACATGAAGCAGCAAAACAACAGATTTTACAAGAAACATGATATGTGGTATACAGACGTTTTTAGTTAACTTAAAGTGAAACCTGGTTGGGGAGAGGGGAGATGGGGGGAGGGGGTCTTAAATGAGCAAGGAGATGAGTTTGGGCATGGTGCTTGTTTTTTTTTGCTCGTTTTGGAGATCTCTTCTCCAGATTAGTTTTATTGTTTTGTTGGATGTCATCTGTTTTGTTAGAGTTCCTGGACTTTGATTCCATAGGGAGATTTTTTTGGGGTTTTACATGCTGAAACAACGGTATAGTTTCAATTAAACACTTAATTAACTTTTACCACAGAAAACTAAACACAGAGATGCTGAAATTTCTGCAGGTTACATTACAGCCAGGAAAATCCTTCATCATAATTAGACCATGTACACTACAGCATGTACGTCTGCTCACTCGGACAAGTATGGAGAAGTATGGAGTGTGAGAGCCCTTTTTTAGAGGCATTTTTAGAGTCTGAATGTTTTTTTGCTATACTGACATTTTAGCCATTTAACATTAACATCTATTGTAGACATCAGACAAAACAAGACGGTAATAAAATGAGTTGTGAGAAACTTCAGAAATGCTTGTGCCTGGTCAACCACAGTCAGATCTTTTGCTGACTCACTTCTCTGTGTGGTTTATTAGATGGTAAAGTCAACAGAAAGTGGGTAGTATTTCTCTCTGTCTCTCTTAGGTTCCACTTTTACATTTTACAAACTAAAGTGACCTAGTGAAAAATAAATACCGAATTTTATTTAAAATATATTTAATTTCATGAAAAGTACGTCTCTACTACTTTAAAATACACTCTAAATGTAGTTATTTCATGCTCTCATCAAACACAAACTTAGTGCACTACAAATTAATTTGTAAAATAGTATACTTTTTACAAACGCTGGAATTTAATTTTGGAAAAGATGTAAGAACCCTGATTTAAGGATGTAGAATTAGCATGAAGGAAGAGGGGTGCCAAAGTAATGGTTTTCTTATATAATTTAGTATTTACTCTTCACTATTGATCATGAATTTTAATCCTGTTTCATAACTCTGAATATGAATTTTCTAGCTTTGTCTTTGCAAAGTTTATATTTAATTAAGACATTGTTTCTACATTAATTCTGCTGATGCCATTGTAGGTGTTTCACCTTCATACTGCTGAGTGATTACAGTCTCTTTTATACATATTGGGTGTCCTGCAAAACTGATGTGATAGTTTAGTTTTAAACATAAGGAGTGAAATGTTACAGCTCACCCCATAGTCTGGGTTAATGGTAACACACCCTGGGGTGAGATGTAACATTATGCAAGAAGAAAAAGATTTTGAAAGCTTTTTATTCAAAACTGACTTTTAAACATTATTGGTGTGTTTTGGTAGCATCATGATAATAAAACTGAATAATGTGCATGTGTGTGTGTTTAAGCATATTTGTTAATGTCAGACATAATAATTGGCCATAATAAAATTAATTTGAACCAGAGGTGTCAAAATTAGCACGTTAACGTAGGCGATTATTTTTTTCAGTTTAACGTTAAAAATATTTAACTCAATTACCGCAGGGGCGGGGCTAGGTTTGGCCACCCCACTCAAAACTAGATGCGTAAAATCTTTAAGGAAACACTTAATATAGTAGTATAACACCAAGACATTTAAACTTCAGGAATATCAATATTGAATGAATGAGTTTCACCTGCTTTGGTGCAACTGAAAATGACAATGGGTACTAAAATGACCAAAGAAAAAAAATACAAAAACAAAGTATCAAACACTCTTCCCTGTCTTGGTTTTGTGTACGCTTATTTTGAAGTTTTCCTGCTCCCCATTGTTTCTGTTTTCCCTTGTTCCTTTGCCCATCTTGTTAGTTTCCCTGGTGATTGATTAGCTCCTCCCCATGTTACCTCATTATCCTGTCTATTTTAACACCTGTGTTTGCCATGGTTCTGGGTCTGGTGTTGTTCCTGTATGGCTGCTTTGTGTGCCCATGTCCTGCCTTCTCTTTTGCCTTAAGCCCATGCCTGGATTTACTTTGTTTTGTTTAAATAAATGTTTGCTGCATCTGGATCCTCTGCTCCTCCTTTACCTCGACCACACATTACAATTATGGGTGAACTATTCCTAATGGACTGGGCGTTTGTCCATGGTGTTTCCCTGCCTTCAGCTCTAGATATGAGATCAGCTTCAAGATCCCCACGACCCTACAAGTAGTGTTGGGAATGAATCAGTTCTTTAAAATACTTTCTCTAATCTATCATTAACAAGGAAGGCAATGTATAAAGGGACAATCTGCTTAGAATTGTTTATTGCACCAAATTAATTTGAAAGGAAATAGTAAGTCAGGGATGGGCAACTGACGGCCCATGCAGTGTCTTTTAGTACAGCCCACTGGATCATATTAGACTCAGATGATCAATTTAAACCCTTTCGCACATAAATTTTGAATGCGCAGACTGCCCCACCTGGCGTGAGTTTTTTTTAAGGGGCCATTTACATGTCGCGCCTAAAACACGTGGAAAACGTCCAAAGCGCTCCCATGGCATCTGCCGTTGCTAAGCAACCATGACCTGCGCGAAATTCCGCCACTGAAGAGACAAAAAAATCTGTTGTCCAGATGTCACTAAATTACCAAATTTGCAAATGATCAATACACTCAAAATGAGTAATCTCTTATTTAACGAAGTATTAACAGGAGAACAAAAATGTACAATTTTATCATTTGACTACCTTAAAGAAGAATTTAAAAAAATTAACAATGAGCTGTGTGTTGTATGACAACAAAACCTTTTTGGGGGCTTTTTTCTTAACTGCTTTCATGACTATCTGATCAAATAGTTTCATAACTGTGTAAAAAGTAAAAAAAAAAAAGGTCATCCACATATTTGTACTTGTTCTTTATCATATATGGCTCAATCAAACAGTGTTATTACAAATATGTAAATATATGTTCACAAATATAAACTATCGTTTTATATATATGTTCACATATGGCCATATATCACATTTCTCTATGGGCTGACTCGACAAAAATCACACAAAATAACCATTTTTATCAAATTTTATCAAAATTCACCATTACATTTATATGCACCCAGGCATATAACGAAACCATCATGAATCATTTGATGTCATTTTAAGTGGTTAACAAAACATATTTTTCTCACTTGTACAAAAGTAAGGGAAACACATAAATATGCTGTGAGCTCTGGTGATAATGAACTCTGACCCGAGCTTTTTTTCCCCAGAAATTATTGTGTCTTTTAATTTTTCTGATAATCAAAAGGCATTAAACATTTTTTTTAATCAAATAAAAAATTAAACCTTTTTTTTTTTGCCAAACAAACAGAGGTTTACTGTTAAAACATGGAAGAAAATTTGTGTGAATATTCAAGTTTTAATAATAATTGCAGTTTTGTTTTGTTTTTTCTACAATTAAGTGGTTAATCTTGTAGTAATATTTATTTTTATCTTTTAGTTGTTTAATTTAAATTTGGCAGAAATAGGAATATATAAATACCTACATTTTACTGTACAAAAGTAATACAAGACTTACTTACAAGACATATTTCTGTTACATATTAAACTGTACTTTTATTTTGATGGGTTGCCGTTTAGTTTCTGTTTGTATACAGTATGATATGATGCTAGTTTTCTCAAATGAATCGGTAAAATTCACATGAAATGACTCTCACAGCAAAATTAAGTTTAAACCGCAGCTTGGAAAATAAGCTCGCTCATATAATGTAATCTGTAAACATACTGTTTTTATGACATAATATGTTGTTATTAAGAGAAAAAAAAAATGTCGTTTTAACAAGATAATTATGTTGTTTTTTACAAGAAAAGATGTCATTTTAACGAGATAATTATATCGTTTTAACGAGGTAATTCTGACATAAGATATAGTTATCACGGTCTAATTGATTGGAAAAAAAAATAATATGTGTGGCAGCAATGCTTCACCGTAGTACTGAATACTTAAATGACTGTATAACCCCATTAAGTGCTAGTTTTTTTTCTTTTTTTTTTCTCTTATTTTTATTAAAAATTATTCATGTATTTTTTCCATCATTATTCATGTATTTTTCCCATCCGGTCTTTAGATAATCAGCTTCATGTTTTAAAAAGGCAAACCTACACTGGACTATTTTTTTATTTATTTTTTTTTTTAAGAATCTGTCAGACGAAATGGAAATACTGCCAGTGCTCTGGATGGAGAAATTGAAAAATGTATAAAAAGATGGCTGCGGTTGGTGTCTGATAGGGATGGAGGAAGAAGAGAGAGGGCCCAAAAACAAGTTTCAAACAAGTTTTCTTCCTAAGGTATGTTCCAAATGTTTTTTTACCATTTACCTTACCATTTAGATCTATCTTACTGACTAACCTTGTGTCATTGTGTGTCCCCTCTTTATCTCTCTATCTGCCATTCTGCAGGTCTACCTCTATTAGGATTTCCTTGAGGTCCTAAGAGTTCAAAGGGTTTATTATTATTATTATTATTATTTGCATTTGTTCTAGTCACTTTTAAATAATAAACTGAAATAAATGTTCATATTTCTTATATTTACATGGTGTCATTTTCATTCGGGGGAAAAAAGATTACATGGATGTAATGGGTTAGGCATGGAGTAATTCTGCAGGGTGCCATGAAAAAAAGAGGGTGAAAAGGCCAAACCTTGTAAGCTTGACATGTTTTCACAATTCTTATGGCCAATATAAACTCATTTTAAGCATATAGTCCCCTTCTGTCATATGTTTAGTGTTACTACAAGAATCCCTTGAAAATCACCTAAAATACTAGTTGAAGTCTTGCATTTGTGACTGTCACAAATAGTTCAGAGCCACAGTTCAAAATTGACACCTACAGATGTACAAAAGTGCGACACTTAAAGCCTTTGAAAAAAACCTTCCATTGTGCAGTTTAACTTTTGAAATTAGATAGCTACATAGATAACTGTTATTGTAATTAAATAGTGTATGTACACACACACACACACGCGCATATATATATATATATATATATATATATATATAAACCCAGACTCGGGCCAGTTCCGGCTCATTGTACAATTTATGCTGGCATGATTGTGGCCCGATGCCGGCAGTTTCAGCTCATTTTGGCTACCTGGGACATTAAAAAAGGTCAGTATGATTTGTTAATGGTTATAAAAAGGTTGCATTTGTTTCTTTAAAAAAAAAACAGCCTATAGTAAAAAAATCTACCATTTTTTTAAAAAAAAAAAAAAAAGCTTTCTATTTAAATATATTTTAAAATGTGTTTTCTTCTCACACTAAGCTACAGTATATTACTGCAGCTTTCAGTGTCACATGGTCTTTCAGAAATTATGCTGACTGTTGCTTAAGAAACATTTATTATTATTATTATAGCTGGCACAACACACTGACAAAAAAGCGAGATTTGAAATTTAATTGACTATAACAAATATATAAATCAGGACAGCACTAAAATAGTCACTATTTTGAAAATTATTTACTCACCAAAATAACAATGTCATTTTATTTAGTCTTCTTAAATTCGGGGCAACAAGATATATCAGCATCTCAACAACACACTGAAGCTGTAGCAATGAAAACCACCAACATGTTTAAAAACTCTGTAAATGAATGTTATTACACTTATTTTATAATAATTTACTGTAAAAAAGTACTTCATTGTCATTTTTGATCAATTCAATGCATCCTTGAAATAAAGTAATTTCCTAAAAATCATAATGACCCCATACATTTGAATGACTGTAAATACAATAACAGTCCTCGTTATAAACACAAAAAATAATAATCAACTTTAATATTCAGTGAGGACAATTAGACTATGATTTATTTGATGGGGGGCGGTGAGGGACTTGGATAATGGGTAGGGGGGCGCTGGCCCAAAAAAGGTTGAGAACCACTGCTATGTTCACTGCTATGTTCTTTTGCCCTTGAAATTTTCATAAAGGTGAAAATTAGAGTAAAAACACCAAGGTAAGACAGTGATGTGGTCAGGACCTTGGAGCCGAATTTGAAATATGTTTGATGATTGCGCCCGCACCCGCTCTATCACATACCCCAGATGCTGCCTGTTCATATGTGAGAGCATATCAGGGGAGGTGCACAGAGTGGAAAAATAATAGTAATTATTGATTACTATTTTGAAGGAAAACAATATCTTAAAAACTGAAAAGAAGCAGGTTTTTACGATCAGAAATTTCTTAAAGGGGTCATGTACCATGAAACGTCATGCAATTGTTTTATGCATGGGTGTAAAGAGTTATTTTATTTCAATACTTAAATTAAATATTGTTTTTGCGGGGTTTGTACTTAACTCAAGTGCTGTTTATACTGACTACTTAACTAAAAAACATTTCCAATGTTTCTAATTTTTATTTCTTACAATTTTAAAAAATTGAGCAAAATGGCACAAATTATGTTTTTTTTTTCTCATTTATGTAGGATAAAGAGATTCAGATCAAGGATCAGTAACAAGCCACACTTAAAAATTACCTCCTTGCTACCCATTACTTTCAATGCATTGTTTCCATCATCATTAATTGATCATGTCTTTCAGATATGGTTTAGAAAAAATATTCAGATATGTAAGGTTTTTTTTTTTCAGGCAGTAATTTTATTTTGTTTAAACATATCATTAAAGCATTTGATATTAAGAAATCTCATTTTATACTTATCTGCAGGTATGAAGCCTAGTCAAGAAAAAGATTTTAATACCCTTTTAACCCTTCTCCTTGTTGGATCATAGAGCTCTTTGACTTGAGTGTATCTGAGTGGGGTCTGATATCAACAGTGTACAGTACGATTCAAAGTGCAGCCTCACTGTCTTTGGATTTTTTTAAAGAAACAGTGGGAAGAGGACTTTGGAAGTGTAGTACCAGAGACAGTCTGGCAGTCAGCAGTTAAGCAAATCAATTTAATATCTATTTGTGTCAGACATGGACTACTACAATTTAAGACAATTCATAGGCTACACTTTTCTAGAAGTAAATTGGCGAGAATATTCCCAGAAATAGACCCCACATGGGGTGATGTGAAATCAGAGGTGATGCTACTTTGGGTCGTATGTCTTCTTTGTTGGCCCGACAGGAAGTCAAACAAACCACCAACACATAAGTGGGTAGAAATTGTCATGCCATATTTAATGTTAGAGAAATTGTAATATACCACACAAGGCTCCATTATTCAATAAATTAAATAAAAAAGATTGTCTATAAAAAGGTATTAACATTTTAATGGTTTACTACTTCACTACTTATCTATTGCAAATTTCAAACACAAATAAGTCCTCCTTCATACAGCTTCATATGTTAATTATTCTTCATGATTTTCACTTGAAATCATAGGTGGTGATGATTAAGAATTAATGGTATCACATTCTGCAAAGCTCATCTTCTATAAGGGAAACAGTAAGTAACCACTGAAAGTGCTGTGGTTATTCTGGTCATCATATATCCACCTGCCAGACGAAAGTCTCACATAGACAACATCTCCAACCTCCAGGAGCAACACGACTCCATTCGAGGAGTTTACAGCATATCCAGCCTGATGACCATGTGCTACAACCACACGCTCTTCATTCTTAACAATGAAGACAGTTGATCTAGTTGAATGACTACCAGCACCATAGAGAGAGACTCTGAACATGTATGCTCCTTTTAGTGGGGCTGTGAAAATACCTATAGCAAATAAAAAAAAATAAAATAATCATCAGCTGTTTCCTGCATGAATGCTTGATTACCAAAGACATTGTGTAATAGTTTTGAAACATGGCAGATCATTTAATTCTCTTATATACATTACACAACTGTAGAGAGGTTTGAATGGAGCAGAAAGGTTTCTCATTATTATAAACTAAGTTTTATGGCTTCATTTAATTAATAATTACCTGTAATTCGGTTGTAGGCATTCCCTATGTTTGTGAAGACGTTCCTGTAGGTTAGTGTGATGTCAGCGGTAAAAGGACCAATAGTTCCACCAGCAGTTTGCATCAGTGCAGCTGAAAAAGCTATCTGCCTTTCTGTTAATGAAAACCATAAGCAATATTGTAATATTCTGCATTACACTGACAATTTATATGTTAACACTTTACAATACGGTTTTACTAATATGCATTAATTCATACTTAACTATACACAGCTAATCATGAGGTAATGTATTAGAATGTTTATAAATGCTTACTGCATCAGCAACAAATGAACGTTCGATATGATTCATAAATTAAGTAATCAATAAATTATTACTTAAATGCAGTGTTGCCACAGTTACTTTGAAATAGTAATCGAATTACTGACTACTGATTACTCCTTTCAAAAGTAACTTAGTTACTTTATTGATTATTTTAAAAGTAACTAAGTTAGATTACAAGTTACTTTATTAGTTACTTTCAGCAGCTGCCAATAACACCACCATCCAATTGTTGATTCATTTTAACAGTAACGTCAACAATGTATCTCCTGACATTTTAAGTTGAACTTAAAAACTATTTCCAGACAGAAATACACGTTTGTATAAAAATAAATAAAGACAGTCTTTCTTGTCTTAATTTAACATAAATACTTTTTAGAAAAATAAGTCTTTCTTGACTTCATATAACATAAATACTTTTTTAGAGAAACAAGTCTTTTTTTCTTTCTTGACAACAACATACTGCCCGACCAACTTCTTTAACTCTCCACCACTTACTGGTTTTGTACTGAAGTCCAGTTTTTGTTGTTTGGGTGGTGGAAGACCTTCTGCAGCGGTCACAGCTCTCTGCTTTGCACCACCAGGTGGACCACCACAACAAACCTTAATATTATCATCTTTGGCTGATACAAACTCAAAATAGTTACTATATTTCCAGCTAGAAAACGCATATCTCTCTCCTCCCTCCATTGTTGTCTGTGTGTCGCTAGCCGCGGCGCTTGGTAGGTGAGTTGTCCTGAAAATATGACCTGTCGCATACGTGACGTCACTCCCCGAGACGCAAGAAGAAACCAAATAGGTTTTGCTTAAAAAAAAATTTAAGAAATAGTAACGCACCGTGGCTTGGACAAGTAACTTTAATTTGATTACTGGTATGGAAATAGCAACGCATTAGATTAGTCGTTACTGGAAAAAGTGCTCATATTAGAGTAACGCGCTACTAAGTAACGCGTTACTGGCATCACTGCTTAAATGTGTCATAATGTATTAATTCCCTAATAACATATTATATTAACTAATAGTGTAAAGTCATGTGTTAATTACCACAATGGGTCGAAGCTATGCATTTCAACTTGTAGTTGTCTGATTTAATTAATCATTAGCTAATGATTTTCAAATGCATCATGTTATGACTTTATTTGCTGAGGCACATGACTAATTCAAAGTCCATAACCACAATGACATATTACTTAACAATTAGTTAATAATATAGTTAATAGCGTGTATTAACAAGTAAAGTCATAACATAATGAAAGCTTTGCAAATCATTAGCTAATGATGAATTAAAGGATTAGGAAATTAGGAAACTAATACATTATGACACATTTAACTAATAACAATTTTTGATTACTTAATCTATGCATCATATAGAAAGTACATTAGTTGCTGATGTGGTAATCATTAATAAATGGTTTAGTTCTTCCTGAGTTATATATTAACTTTAAATTATCTGTGCATTAGTTAAGCATTATTTAATGCATATTGTGCACCCGTATTGTAAAGTGTTACCATTTATACACTGAATTTAATGTCATTCACACGTTCTTTCACCTTTATTTTCCTTACTTATCTGCTCCACTTGACTCAGAGTAAGATTTGAAAGACCGAGACAGCCGCCCGCGGCTAAAAATAACTATTGTTATTAAATATCAAATAACTTTTGAACCGCTTGTCCAATCTGAATGATTTACAAAGTACCGCAAAGCTGAGATTCTCCGCTTTTTGGACTTTTGAAGCACCAATTAGCATGTTTCTTTGGAAATTCACAAAATACACAAAATAGCACATTTGCATGACAGCACTCTTTGAAAAAGCATAGAAAAACGCATGACAGAGCACTTTGACACATAACAAAACAAAAACAAGGATGAAACGGCAGTACATGTCCGATAATGTGCTGGAATTTGTTTTCACGTCGTTATGCTGTCCCGGTAAAACGTGAATACAGCCAGTGGATCGATCAATTTGACTGTTATATTATGGTAATTCTTCTCATATAGTTTATAAAGATCATTTGCACTATTTTTTTCTGTTGCACTCTGTATATTTTCTCTCATTTTGTGTGTAGTTTGTGAATCATTTGCACTGTTTGTAGATTTGTTGCACAAGACCATTTGTGCAATTGTTTTCACTACTTGCTGCACTGTTTGCGTTTGTTGTTCATACTCTGAAAATAGATTTCTCTGAAAAACTATTTTTTTTTTTTTTTTTTTTACTTGTGTTTTATTATTACATAATACTGTTTCCATTTACTTTACTTCCTAAACATTTTTGAACACATCTATATTGTCAATAAACTAAACAGACGTCTTTTTTACTGAAAAGCGCCTATACCAATATTGTAATAAATGGCTATAACTTGCTTGGGGAATGTTATATGTAGATGAAATTTTATTTTGAAGTGTAAAACACCCAAATACATCTTTCTAAAGAAAAAAATCCAAACTTCATGAGTTTCGGTTTGAGTGCACAGGAAAAAAAAACTCCAATTGTTGCTTGCGATTTTCTTAAAATTTTGGAAATTCATTCATTCTTAGAGAAAACAAAAGGAAAATTGTGCCTTTAAATTAGCTGGACTGAAACTTCAAGTTCTCCTGTTTACAATGATATATAGCACTTGATGCTGACTGCTAGAATAGGTCTGAAAAAAAAAACAAAGAAAAGTGCAGACGTGTCAGGTGCCCCGAAAATGTTCTAGGTCTTTAAGGGTTAAGGAATAAAGATTCTGTTAAATGACATTTACACTTAGTATAATAGATAACACAATTTACATAGTATACACTAAATTTTATACTAACTTGTTAGTTAGGTGTTTTACTTTCACCTAACTTAGGTTCACTGATAATAGAGTGAAAGTTTTGATGAGGTACCTTCATTTTTCTTGTTCAGCTCTTCCAAAATAAACGTATGTTGTTCCTTCAGTTGTGTCTCTAAAGCTCTGATGTTTGCTTTCTGCTCTGTAACAATGGCGGTCAGTTCTCTCAGTGCTGCGTGGATGTCAGGGAAGCACAGTTGGTAGTTTTGTTGGCTGTCTGTTGAAGTTTCAGTTCTCAAAGTGTCATTTTGAGGTGGATTTTGTCTTCTGTCCTCAGAGCTGAGCTGTGGACTGATCTCATTCTCACTGAGTCCTCCATCTAATTGCTGCTGTACAGCAAACACAAAGGTTTCCAGCAGCAATAGTACACAAACTAAACCCTTCATCTTCACTGATGTTTGGGTCTTACTCTGTTATCTCTCACAGCCTCTCATGCTCTTTTTATAGTGTCCTGACACACTGTCCTCTGTAGATGATTTATATTTCTTTACATAAAAAAAAGTTAATTGTTAATTATAATTAACAAAAAAAGTACAGAATATTGTTGGTGTTGTGGTTGTACTATTGCAAATTTTTTTTATTTTAACATTCAGAATCAGAATCAGAATTGGCTTTATTCGCCAGGTGTGCACAAACACATGAGGAATTTGTTGTGGTTTTTTAAGGTGCTCCTGGTACATACATACACACATACATATCTGACATGAGAACTGAGCAAACATTTAAATAAAGACTTTAAATAAATAATAATGTGTATGAATCTGGAACAGAAGATTTATGTATAGATTTGTGTATTATTTACTCTATATACAGCTGTATAAATAAAGAGGTGTGCATATGTATTTACATAATAATACTAGAGAAAGAGGCAATAATTAGAGATGAAGAAAAATTACAGAAATGAATTGAAGAACATAGGTAACGATTCATGTTTTAGCTGTTTAAACTGGAGATGGCATGCGGGAAAAAATGTTTTTATGCCTAGAAGTTCTAGTGCTCAGAGATCTGTAGCATCTGCCTGAGGGGAGAAGTGCAAACAGGTTGTGTCCGGGGTGAGAGGGGTCTTTGATGATGTTTCCTGCCTGTTTCTTCACTCTGGAGATGTACAAGTCCTGAAAGTTAGTCCGAGGCCGATGACTGCAGTGTCATCTGCAAACTTTAGGAGTTTGACAGAGGGGTCTTAAGAGGTGCAGTCACTTGTATAGAGAGAGAAGAGCAGTGGGGAGAGAAAGCAACCCTAAGGAGCTCCAGTGCTGGTGCTGGATGTGAGTTTTCCCAGCCTCACTAGCTGCTGCCTGTCTGTGAGGAAACTGGTGATCCACTGACAGATGAAGGTGGGGACACAGAGCTGTATCAATTTGTTCTGAAAGATATCTGGAATGATGGTGTTGAAAGCAGAGCTGAAGTCCACAAACAAGATCCTTGCATAGGTCCCTGGTTTGTCCAGATGTTGAAGTATGTAGTGCAATCCCATATTGACTGCATCTTCCACAGACCTGTTTGCTCGGTAAGCAAACTGCAGGGGGTCCAGCAAGGGTACAGGGATGATGTTGGAACATTTTAAGCAGGATGGGACTATACACAACTCTAGGGATCTGTTGAAGATCAATGTGAAGATGGATGATAGCTGGACAGCACAGGCTTTAAGGCAGGCTTGGAGAGACACCGTCTGGGCCTTTGGCTTTCCTCATCTTCTGCTTCCTGAAGACTTTGTGAACATCACCTTCACAGATCTTAAGGGAAGGCTGAGAAACATTAGGGGGAGGGTGTTAATGGCTGTGTTGTGGGACAGTCGGCGTGGGTGTAGGGTGTCAGACCAGTCTTTTGTTTTTCAAACCTGCAGTAAAACTCGTTCAGGTCATCAGTCAGTTGATGACTGGCCTCAGTGCTGGGGGACGGGCTCTTGTAGCTGGTGATGGCTTTCAGGCCGTTCCACACTGATGTCAAGTCGTTGCTTGAAAGCTGTTTTTTTTTTTTTTAGCTTTTCAAAGTAGTTTAACTCTTATCTCTGTATTCAGGGTGTATTTCTGTTTGTACAAGACTTTGTCCCCACTCCTGTAGGCGTCCTCTTTGGCCTGGTGTAGCTGTTTGACTTTGCACTAAACCAAGGTTTGTTGCTGTTAAATGTTAAATAAGTCCTGGTGGGTACACGCATGTTCTCACAGAAACTAATGTAGGACATCACGGTGTCAGTGAGCTCATCCAGATCAGTATCTGCAGCCTCACAATCAGTCCAATCAGTAAGTTCGAAGCAGGCTGTAGGCTGGTAGAAGATGAACCAAACAGTGATCAGTGAGTCCCAGCGCTGCACAGCAGACAGAATGGTATGCATCCTTTAAAACAGTGTAGCAATGGTCCAGTATATTACTGTCTCTGGTGGGGCATGTGATGTGCTGTCTATATTTAGGCAGTTCACTGGTGAGATTAGCTTAATTAAAGTCACAGAGAATGATAATGAAAGAGTCCGGGTAACGCTACTCTGTGTGTGTGATCTGATTGGTCAACAGTTCTAGTGCCACACTCACATGCACGTCAGGAGGAATGTACACACTCACCAGAATAAACGAGGAAAACCCTGGTGAATAAAAAGGCTTACAGTTTAGTAAAGACAGCTTTCAAGTTTGGGCAGCACATCTTCTTTAAAACTATCATGTCTGTACTTTTTCTGTAGGAATCTCTATCTTACTATTACTCTATTACTGAGTGTCTGTTTTGCACTCTTGATGTTTTAGAGTGTCACCCCTTCGCTGCTTTGCACTCTTTTTCTGCATTATGAATGATTTGTAGATTGTACACACAAAGTCTCTACATTTTTGTATTTTTACGTATTTCCCATTTATTTCCAGTGGCGGTCATTTTTGACTTCGAACAACACAAATGTGACTATTTTTTTAAGACCATTTAGCTTTTTCGAATTAAGTCCACAATTTTTATATATATATTTTTTGTGGTCACATAGTGACTGCCATAAAAAAAAAAAAAACAATTCCCGGTCTAAAATGACCGAACATTGCCAAAGAGTTAATACTGTAAGAAGGTTATTTCTTTTTGTTTTCACAAAAATATCATTGCTTAGAGTTGTGAAATTACACTAAATGTTACGAACAGATTGGATGATGACAATATTAATCCTGCTACAGTTACTTCTTGCAGCTGATATAAATAATTGTAAGTAATTACAGTTGTAATTATTTATATACATTGCCCTTTTGAGCTACTTTGCTACATTTCATATGTTTTTCCCCATGTCCCATTAATTTCCTGTGATGGTCAATTTTGACATTTTTTTTTTTTTAACACTCACTTAGCCTTTTCAAATCAAGCCCTCTATTTTTTCTGGATTGATATTCAAAGTGCCATAAAAGTCACCAAACTTCATACCATTATGGTGAATAAACCATAATTTCAAACCTCATGAATTCAAACCACTGAGCCATGCAGACAAAAAAGTTGTAAATGCCAGTTAATTTTTAATCACATGGTTCACCTTTCCATACCAGAATGTTTTAAGTTATGGGAAGATAGGAGCTACGGCACTTTGATATTGTGTACACTGGCATCTGCCAGACTGAATTTACTGTCTGGTAAGACTATCTGTTTTTTATTTGTTTTCCATCATCATAGGTGCTGCCAGAGTGTGTAAACACTATAAAGTATTAACAAAAGTATACTTTTCTGTCACATGCACACTTAAAAATTGGCATGCAGGTTGTTAAACAGGTCAACAATAAAAACTTTAGATCAGACCTGGAACACACACACTGATACATATCACACAATGAATGATTGTTCCAATGGGAACAATTTTGGCAACATAAAATGGCTTAATTATTGATGAATTAAACATTGTGATACTTTATCTAACAGTAATAAACATTATTTTTATGAGTAAACAGCACTCGGACATGAGTAACAGAAACAGTGGCTGCGTTCGAAACCGCATACTTCCCTACTATATAGTAGGCAAAAACAGTAGGCGAGCGAAAAAGTATGTTTGAATCTTCAGTATTTGTAAAAGAGTAGGCGAGAATTAGTAAGCGAGTGCACTAATTCTCACGAGATTCGGACGTACGTATACTTACTTTAAGTTCTAATATACCTACTTACCTACTGTATAGTAGGAAAAGAGAGTACCTGAAGAAAGAAGTACGTTCGAAACCTAAAAGAGTAGGCAAGAAATCCCCGGATGTCCTGCTGCTTCAGCCCAGATTCTGGAGTGTTCATCGATGGATACTTTTCAATCCCAAGAGTCCACAAGAGAGCAATACGTCATCATCGAACGTGATTGAGAACCGCGATGAGGGTGTTTACAAATGTGAGTATTTTGCTGCAAAGACTAGACAGTAACATTATAGTATATTGTAATTTTACTGTAAAAACACGTTTTATTATGTAGAACAAACAGTAGAGCACCTATAAGCCCACGTACGTCAACAAAGTGGATTTACGTAAACCATATACATCTTAAGGATGATTACTATATTTAACAACTGACAGGAAAATGTAAGAGAATTGCAGATGAGCACATCACAACATGAAACAGACATCTGAGTGAGTGATGTACGTTATGTGTGTTTATTATGTAGAATTCACTGTTCTCAACACTGCTTTAGTTGAATGTAAATAAACACATGTACATAAAGTAACTAAATATGAGTTCATCAGTTTTGTAAGCTTTTATGCACTGTTTGTAACTAACCATAAAAACTAAAAAGAGTTATAAAACATGTCTGCCGTTTGCCTCATGAAACAAAAACTGGTAACACTTTAGAATATGGTTCCTTCATTAGTGAATAACTACACAGGAATAAAAGACTAATGCACTATTAACATTTTGTAAGTAATATTATCTAACAAGAAACTCTGATTAACAAATCAGTAAGCAATAGTGCTCAGTTGAAAGTAGTAGTTCACTGTTAGCTAATCAGTAACTACTATTTTTTCATATCTCTCAAAGAATTACTATATACAGGTTCATAATTAATGTGAATGATGCAAAATATATCATTAATTCTAAAGAAAAGATCATGGTAACCCACTAGTAATGACTCATGTTAGGCCAAATACTTCAGAAAGAATGTTTTGTATCTGTATTCTAAAGTGAAGATCATGATAACTCTCTAGTAATGACTGAAATCATTGTAAGCTATTGAGGTAAGTGTAAGGTTTTGGATAGTAATAATTCAAGTGTTACTACATTACTACATCCTTCTAAAGGAATTTGGATCCGTATTCTAAAGTGAAGATCATGGTAACCCACTAGTAATGACTAAAGCGTTACCAAAGATATCTAAAGTATGACTATCCAGAACCTTACAAAAACCTCAATAGTTTTTAATGACTTCAGTCATAAGGAGTTATCATGATCTTCACTTTAGAAGTAATTATATATTTAGCATTATTTACATTAATTATGAACCTTTATATAGTAGTTCTTAGTAGTTCTCTGGGAAATATGGAAAAAAAATACTACTGATTAGCTAATAGTGAACTACCACGTTGAACTGAGTGCTATGAATTACTGATTCGTTAATCAGTTTCTTGTTAGCAAATAGTAGTTACTAGAATGTTAATAGTGCATTAGTCATTTGTTCATGTGTGGTTATTCATTAATGACAGAACTGTATTCTAAAGTGTTACCCAAAAACTTTACCTACCCTAGCTTTAAATCTCTCAAGATCTGACCAAAGGATAAACAACTCCACAAATAGCATGACCAGCTTCACTCAGACCAGTTTGACTTTATTACTTTCATGTGTCTACAAAGCTTCACCTCTGCTGAAATCACTGTATTAATTTTATGTCAGAGGTTTGCTGTTTGCTTTTTATGATGAGTAAAATATAGACTTTAAAATAAAAACAGTTTGGCCTTAATTCTGCAGTTTTCTGTGATTACAATAGCATAATCTGAAGATAATATTTAACTTGCTAACACTCCACTCAATTTCAGTTAAGTGAAACTGGTTACTACAGCTTACGCAGTTGTTAAATACATTCATGATTAAACCAAATGGTTTATTTAGTGTGCTGTATGTTATGATTATATGATTTCTCATAACAAAGTTATTTAAAAAGGGTCTTTTTAAGATTACCTGTAAAGTTTCCTGCATTTAAAGTTGTTGTTCCTTTTCATGAAATCAGCAAGTGTTGGGTGGGGTCAGTGATTCCACAGAGGTCAAAGATTTATTTTTTTCTGTACTCAGGCAGATTGAGGTCATAATACAAACTAACACAAGATATTGTAAAACAATAACTGGAAAATTACATTAATATATAACATATATATAAGTCAATATGAATTTGAACATAGAGTGAATTATAGTGCTCAATACATATCTCTGAGTTGTATATTGAGGTCTTATATTAAAGTGCTCCTATTATGCCATTTTAAAGGTTGCTAATATTGTTTTAATAGACCCCCAAAACAGGTTTACACATATGCAAGGTCAAAAAACACTTTAGTGTTTTAATGTTACCCCATTTCTAAATGATTCATAAACGACTCGTGTGAAGCAGTTTGAAGAATCTCTCTAAACCGCGTACAGCGTGTCGGAGAACGAAACGCCCATTGCCATAACTGATTGACAGTCTGACGATAAAATGGCTGAAGTAGCTCAGAAGTTTCTCTTTATTGAGATACTAGCTGTGCATCGCTGCAGTCATCAAAAGTCATCTGACAAAAACTCAGCACAGAAGAGTATATAGGTTTCATGGGGGAGGAGTACATAGAGGTAGAATCAATCTAAACAAAGCTGTTCAGGAAATCAGCCCAGTAAAAGAATTTTCCCAGTCTTGATCTATTTAGAATACAAGTGTCATTCAAATGCATAGGTGCTAAACAAAGGGCACAGTTGTACCATGAGCTTAGAATTCACACTTAACTTGGGAAACCTGCCAGATGTTCAAGAACTGCATAAAGACAAGAGGTTACTTTTTTAGGACCTGGGCTGCCTACTCTTGGAAATCACAATATACATAACTTTTTCAGTTCATGCTGTCATATTGGAACCTATGTTTAACCATTTATAAATTTGTAATAAAACAGTGTAGCGTTTGGGCCAATCAGACACACAATGGTTCATTTGATTCGCTAAATCAATGATTCATTAAATTAACAAATAATCACAGACCCCCTCGCCCAATCCACATCACTGTCTGCCGGGACGTCTCCAATGGCCCACTAGGCCCCTGGTTACCATGGACACCAGAATACCTCGGCCAGATCAGATAAACTTTACAACCTGCAAGTATGTAGAGAGAATCTCCCACACTACATTTCTCTATAGGAAAGACACAACGCCTATAGAAATGAACTCTTTCCTACTCATTCACAGACAAACCTTTCTTTGACCTTCCTATCACACATAGCCCAGGTCATTGTGTACAGTATTGCTGCATTGTATTTTAATTTTGTCTGTTGTATTTGTATTTGTCTTTCTACTGTTTTATGCATGTATTTTGATAGATGACTAGTAGTGTAACCCACCTATGTCATGCTTGGACTCTTTGAGTTCGTATTTTAATGATCTAAAAGATGGTGTAAATTAGATGTTGATACCTTTGCAACATGTTAGTGTTTTAAACCTTAGTAGTTTTTGCATCAACACCCAATCGAATTACATATGCAAAATACCATGCTCACAGACAAAGAGTCATAAACTTTCCCTTCAAAGGTGAAAGTTACCATTGGTTCGCGGACCTCCTGGAGGTGCAGCCTCCAGAGAGCTTAAAGGCAAACGGTTGACCGCCTCCCTAGTTCTTGTTCTTCCTTCTTCTTCACTTTCTTCCCTCGTCTGCAACATCTTCCGATTGCTGCCCGTGTGGAGGAACCCACGGGGAGCCAGAGCCGCCACAGGGCGTGCCCGGCAGGCCCGACAGGCCCAACATACAGAGCTGTGGCTCTCGACCACAAAGAGCCAGACAGTTCGACTTAACCCTGGAATTCATCTTCATGACTCGCCTCAGTCAGTCAGTGGTTCTTGGAGAACCTAAGAAGACGAGCTAGAACTCTTCAGGACTTCCCTAAGTGTGTGCCAGGCCTTGCGGCCTTGTCTTTCCATTCCTCAAAGATCACAGGACTTCAGCTGGGTCCCTCTCAGCTCTTGGTTCTTCTTCACTTTCACATGGGAAGAAACTCCCAGTCACCAACGAGTCAGGACATCTTTGGAATTCATCACTCTTCAGACCCGGAGAAACGTGATTGCAATTCCAAAACCCACCACTGCTCCAAACCATCTTTCACCAGAGACTGCATTTGGACACTTGTTCAACGACCAAGGCAATGCAAGTATCGTACACTTAACTAAACAAACAGAGGTTTAGTATAAGCTGTAGACAGCACTGATGGTTTCACAGCAGGTGGTTAACTGACTCTTTCATAGCTTCATTTCCTTGTCTCTCTCTAACTGCTTCTCACTGACCCTTCCCAATGTATGAGTGATTTCATGTTTGTTTGTTTAGATTAGTTATGTGTTAGTCCTTCGTTAATAAACTATTGTGCACAAATTACATGAGTTCTGTGGCCAAGAAAATATCATTTCTTAGAGTTGATTTTACAATTTTACTGAATGTTCGCTGGGCGAACAGATTAGTTGATGGAAAATTAATTCTGCTACAGTTACTACTGGCAGCTGATATAAATAATTGTAATTAATCATAATTAATTGTAATTATTTATGTAGATTTCCCTTTGAGCTAAATCGCAACAACAGAATTCAGAAAACAGGTTTCAGGAATGACAGAAAGTCTGTTCACGTCTGTACATATAACATCAGTGTAGTCAATAATGTGCTTTTGACCTTCATTATGTATGTTTTGATTATACTGTGTTGTAAATAAAATACAAATAATCTAAAAATTTTCTCACATTGTTGTCTACCTGACAGTCACAGTCTCATTGATGGGCCATTATTGGAGGGCATTTTGTCTCTCAGTTCTGATTCACTAAATATTCATGGTCGTTGTCACTCACTCGCATATTCCCTGTCAATCACAAAATGTGTCTTAGAAAATTGAAATCAATATATTGTTTTCTGTAAAAAGTCTTGTGAACTAATGTTCTGAATGTGTTTCATTGCCTTATTTCAGTTTTTCACTAACCATGCATAAACGTTGTTTTCTCGAAAACACAAACGTACATTAATGTTGCTTGCATATTATTGTAGCCCAGTTTATGCTAATTGCAATGTAATCAGACTTTAGCCATTAATATGTTTTTAAGATACTGAAAAAAGCACAAATGTGCCAAAACACCCTCAGACCCCAGAGGGTTACCAAGAAAAAAAAAAATAAATTAAAAATTTGACAGCTGTCAGGAAGCAAAAAAAAAAAGTTTTCTGGGGTAGCGGGGCCTACAGTAATTCTGTAGCCCAGGGGCCTCTGGTTATCTTAATGTGTCTCTGGGTGAGACTGGTGTTGAGTGACCTTTGCCCGCAATCAATGTGGGTCACTGACACAGATATACAGATTATGTATGACCTGGAGGTATTTATTCAGCAATCGGCACTAAAACGTCATCTGTACGGAACATTGTTGTGTATAGAACATAGTCTACAGTACTCAACTAACCACAGAACTGGGTTCGCCTATTAGACTACTTTAGATCCTACTTAAACAGTTGCAAATACTACATTGCATGTACGTGATATCTTGTGGTGTTCCTCAAGTGTCAGTTTTGGGTTTCTTTATTATTTAACCAACATGCTTCCTTTAGTTGTTGTATGCACATGGCATGCAACTCTTTGACTTGCACTAAATGCCCACAATTCAGTTTTCAGCATATATTTATGGACATTTCACAACTTTTTATAGCTAAATAAAGATAAGAATGACACATTTATTTATTAGGAATGACGCACAAAGAACATAAATTGTGCCATAGCTTTATGCTTTATGACTAAAGGCCAGCAATCAGGTCAAGAATCAGGTCAAGAACATGTTTGGCAGTGAGCTCAGTTTACCTCAGTGCTTCACCTCATGACACTTTATAAGATTGTTTTAAAGCAGCTTTAGGATAAACAGGAACATAATGGTTCATTGATGGTTCAGAGATCAATTCTGCTGTAAAGCAGCGAAAAAAAAAATAGTGTCATTGTTTAGCTGAGGTCAGTTCAGTGTGGACAAATAGCATTTTTTGTCTAATTGACATCTTTTATTATTTTTTATTTTTCTTATCTCTTTTAATTAGCGAAGAAATAAAATACACTGCCTGTCAATTATTTGTATTCTGTATTTTATGATTGGTACAAACACCTTTTCCATTTTTATCACAGGAACTACAAAATATATTTTATGCCTTATTCTATACTGTAATAAATTATAGCCTATATCAATTAGCTCTGCATTATTCATATACTTTATTTATTACCTGGACACAACTTGTCCATACATAAACAATATATTGTCGCAGTCGTGTGTTTACTGTCTTTACGTTTCATAATTTCTGCTATTTATTCAGCTTATCTACAGCAATAGTTGGATGCCTTTGTCCATATTAGGAATTTCCTGGTACATCATAAGTTATTACTTCTGTCAGTCTGTTTTGTACTTTCTGTGCAAGAGCGCCCTCTGGCTTTGAGTATACATGAAACATACAGTGCAGGAGAGTGTTTACCACTCCATGATGTTCACAATGCTTCATTTTGTATTCAAATAAAATATCAGATCTTGCATAGACTATCTTGTCTCCTTCAATTTAAATATAGATTTACGCACACTGGCCTTTGAAAACCTTTACATGAACACTCTTGCAAACATCTTGCCAAAAGTGTGGGGTACCTATTTACTTTTTATTAAAAGAGGGGGCACCACCCCAGCAGGGATGAAGGCTATCTCTTTTCAACAGGTCAGTTGCAGTTGCTCTTTTCAACAGGTCAGATACAGGAACAAGGCTAGACTAGATTTACAAAGGCTCCGTACGAATGCTAAACACAGTACAATACTCGGCGACTGGCAAGAGGAAGTCCAAGGCTTGAATAGAGTGTCTGATTGGATGCATGTGATCAACGCAGTGGATGATGGGGAACGTAGTCCGGGCTATGGTGCAACAGTCTGTGTAATGTGAATGTCAATGGAGTGAGAGGGTGACATCTGGTGGTGAGCGGACCGAAGGTCACCGGCCAGATTCGAGACACCCACCAGAGCCACCAAAATTTAATAATCAAAAACAGTTTTTAGTCATAATTAATATTTTAAGCTTTGGCTAATTGAAATGCAGATTCGTGACAATGTGCGTGTTTACAACAATTTACATTTAACACTAAACTTATTAAAAAAATACCTTAACTAAAATAACATTTAACATTTTCTGTGTGCACTATTTACATTGTGTGTGGGGGTCTATTTGTAACGTGTTTTTATGTGGACAAAGTTACTTTTTTATGAGAAGTTGGCTTTGAAATAACACAATCAACTGAGTTATAGTTCATGTTTAATTTGTTAAAGAATAACAATTAAAAATGTTACAATACTAAAATCATGTAATCTTACCTTAATTGACCATTTATGATTATAAACATCATCACTGCACTAAGGATGATGGGCAAACAGCATCTGTGCTGACAGATGTGCAGCATCACTGCTGTCTGTCTCAGGGGTCACTGTGATTTCGCCAAGTAGGATGTGATCCTGGATTAACACGCTTTGTTGATCCTGGATCAACATTTTAATCAACCAATCACAACTCTCTGACGTCATCAGCGTGTGCCAACCCAGCCATCGTCAATCCATTTTTGAATCTTCCCTCCTTTTTCCATACAGAGGTAAGTTATTCTATCTTCTTTGTTTTGAATGTCCTTGTAACCCAAAATTATAAATCTATTTATTAAATAATAAAAAAACGTATTTGAAATTAAATACTTAAATGATGACATATAATGCTGCACTGAACAACTGCATTCAACAGGTATGTTTAGCTAATGTGCAAGTCTTTCCCTCACCTTTGTGCCCAAAAGTGCATGCGCGAATACCAAGTAAATCCATTGATTATTGTTATGATTTGTTACATTTACGATCATAAAAAGCTTTGAATTGAGGGGGGAGGGGGAGAGGGTAACCACGATATGGCTGTTCATGTTCATGTGATTACTGACTTTTAAAAGGCTGTGATTTAATTAACTAAACGTGAGCCCTGTTTAATAGTAAGAACGTTACGCGATCTACGGGTTCACAGGTTCAATGCATTTTGGGGTTAATTGTGCATTAATGCCCAGCGATCGTTTATGATTCATATATCCAATATATCCGCTGTTGATGAATTATTGCAATGTTTATTTTATACAGTTCAAATTGAAAAGTGTTTTAGATGGTTATCAGAATGCATCATTTATCTTGTGTGTGTTTGAATAAGCCGGAAGTTGGAGGCCATTTTAAAATAAAAGTTCCGTGTGTTGACATGTTGATCTAGGACCGTAATAATCATTTCAGTACAGTTTAGATTCACTAATGTTTATCCTGGACCATCACAATTATTCTAATGTTTATCCTGGACCATTATTATCATTTCAGTACAGTCTATTCACTATATATATATATATATATATATATATATATATATTTTTTTTTACATAAATTATTAGGGATGCACGATATTATCGGACTGATATCGGAATCGGCCGATAATGACTTAAAATGTAAATATCGGCATCGGCCCGATATGAAAAATTATGCTGATATGTCTTGCCGATAAAAGGAATATGTTAACTCGCATGTGCTGAGGGTGTGCTAGATCATGTCAGCAGTATGGCTCATTCTTGAAGCAAAGTTTTGACTTAATGAGGAGTAGATTTACTGTTTTGGATTGCTGTATTTAAACTGAGAATGCATACAGAATGATGCATAGCAATAGCGCGTGCAGTGGCAGCAGCGGCTATAGGAGAAAGCGCTCCGTTGTTCCGTTTGGGATCATTTACTGTTGCCTGTTTCATATCCAGTCACTAGATCGTTAAATGCACATTTAAATGGTTTTATGGTGCTCTTTGTTGTATTTTGAAACCCAATGGCTATGTTTGCACATGACATGATCTGCATTTAAAATAAAAAGCAATTACGGCGCGCGGTCAGTGAATTCTCTTTCTCCGACGGCGCAACGGCAAAACACACTGTTGCTCATATGAAACATTTTTCGTGAATATTATGACACAAATGAGGTACAAAGCATTCTTTATAAGTTAAATAATTGGTTAGCAGGCAAATGTTAGTAGCGACCATGCTTTTGGATTCATGCCGTTCGACCCCATACATTTAAAGCCATATGTGTCCTGTTTTCCCGGTTGGTCACGAATTGCCACAAACTTAATAATATTTATAGTTTCTTTTCACAAATCATCACCGTCACCTTTAATTTCTTTTATTTTCTTGTCATTTACTTTTAATCCATGTTGTCGTATCTTTTATGGTGGTAAACTGCGGGTGGGAAATAAAATATTTCGTGTCAATAAATTAAGAATTCGTTAATACGACTTTTTAATTCGTTCCCTTATTTTACAAATTAATAAATTCATAAATGGTGGGAACGAATTAACAAGTTGTAGGAAATAATTATGTCCTTTTCGTGTTCCGCAGCCCTGTCAAAGCGCAGTGCATGGTAAAAAAAATTATTAGAAATTATAATTAAACATGACTTAGTGACTACATTTCTAATTTTTTTTTTAAATGTTGTTGGTGAAAAATTCATGAGCGATCCTTTTTCAGGCTTGGGTGATAAATTTGTGTGAAGCATGGGGAAAACAACAGGTGGTAAAGTGCTGATCAGACTCCTCTGTGAAGGGGCCTCTGTGCCGTGTGGGGAGTGACTGAGGATTGGGGCGCCATAGGGTGACCTACACTGTAAAAAAAAATTCCGTAAAAAAACGGAAAAAGTACTGGCAGCTCATTACCTGGACTTTGTACCGTAAATTTACAGTCTGCCACCGGTAAAAAACAGGACTTCTTCTATTTTAATGGTGTATTTATATATTTATATATATATATATATAAATCAATATACAAATTGAACATGGTTTATTTTTACTTGATGTAAACATTCTTAAAAGTGCATTCAATGGCTTTTGTTTGCCTTAAGTGGGTTAGGACTAAACAATATCAAATACTCAATTCATTTAACAATGTGTCAAACAGTGAAAAATGCCTGTATTGTAAAAGACAGTTTAGCTTTAAACAGTAAAAATTTAAACAGACAGAATTAAAAAAAAACAAAAAAAAAAAACATGAGCATCTGTACAATACAGGTGTTGTACTAAAAAGTGGTCACAAAATTTAAACTTCAAACTGTAAAACAGTCAAGATTCGAAACTTTTTTTTCTTATAACAGAAAACAATATTGTTTAGAGGGATAGTTCACACAAAAATGTTAATTCAGTCAATTACTCAGCCTCATACCATTCCAAACCCATAAGACTTTCATTCATTTTTAGAACACAAATTAAGAGTATTTTTAGTTAAATCTGGGTACTTTCTGTCCCTCTGTTGATTGTCTATGCAACTACTATTTTCAAGGTCCAGAAAAGTATAAAGTATGTGACTCCAGTGGCTTGACAACAGAATTTTGAAGTTCATTGTAACAGAAATATCATTGAAGTGAAGCAATTCATTATAGGGGATGTATTATTTCCCATTTAACTGCATGTTTAATGCAAGTGCCATTTTTTTCAATTTAAAAACTCAAATATTACATGGATTTTCGAAATTGTTCATGCAAGAGTCTTGGAGGAATGCATAGCCACTTGGTTGCCTTCATCTCAAACCACGTTCAGAATTTCTTCACAGGAAAATTCTAAAAGAAATGGATATGACAAAAAATGAAATTAATTAAACTGAACTACAGAGTAATATGCAGGTTGGAGTGGAAAAGTTTTCATACAGTATTTTAAGTTCATTAAATCAACTGCAATCCATAATACTTTCCAATTGTTTACACATTGCTTAACTTACATTTCCAATAGTGTCCATTTGTATCGGTCATATGAGCTTGTCAAATCAACTATGTCCTAAAATATACTTCATTATTTTTAACTAAATAAACAGCAACACGACCAAATGCTTCATACACTTTTTATAACATATGTGTTGCTTACTTCTGTATGAACTCCAGAATAAGTGCCGTCTCCTCTGGGTATTTTGTAGCTCACAACCGCAACAGGAAAGAAGATTTGTTCATTAACTTCTCGAACGACAGCAATCTTGAACTGCCCATCACCTTAAACAAAAAAGACATTACAAAATGACCATATACATAACAACAAGCATCTTTGAACACCTTTGAAGGCGTGTTCAGCAAACAACTTCACATTGTTGTAAAAGTCAACAGAATAAACGACTCAAAGACTCAATTTCTTTTCAATATTGAACACTAATGTTACATTAAATAGAATACAAACCCACCTGGTTGCCTTCATCTCAACCCTCATTTAGGATTTCTTCACAGGAAAACTCTAAAAGAAATGGATAATGATAAAAATGAAATGAATGCAACTGAACTACAGAGTAACATGCAGGTTGGAGATGGAAAATCAATCATACAGTATTTTAAGTTCATTAGATTAACTGCTAACCCTAATACTTGCCAATTAAAACATTTGTTTATAAATTGCTTAACTTACATTTCCAATAGTCTCCATTTACATCTGTCATATGAGCTTGTCAGATCATCTGTGTCTTAAAATATACTTCATTATTCTCAATTAAATAAACAGATACACATTTCATAACATACGTGTTGCTTACTTCTGTATGAATTCCAATGTAAGTGCCGCCCCTTCTGGGTACTTGTAGCTCACAACCACAACAGTGGTCATTAGCTTCTTGAACGACAGCAATCTTGAACTGCCCATCACCTTAAACACAAAAGACATTACAAAATGACCATATACATAATGACAAGCAGTTTGAACACACCTTATACACACAAGGTTAATAACATGCAAAAGTAATCAATCCAATCATTTTGGTAACGTTACCACGTTGTCTGTGACGTGGCTTCCGACGCATCAGACAGCAAACAACTTCACATTGTTGTGAAAGTCAACAAAATAAATTACTCAATAACGATTTTCTTTCTGATACTTAACACTAATGTTAAATAAAACTGTTAATAAAACAGAATACAAACCCATGATAAGAATGCAGGTGTGCTTGAGATTCACAGTGCAGCAGCAATCACGTCCTGTCATTAAAAAAAAAAAAGAAAACGAAAGAAACACAAAGGTCATTTTGACATAATGTCGTGTGCATATGTCTATTAGAGTGAGAAAGATAACGTTACCGCTGACCTGAAGCGGCATTATTATTCTGGCGCGGATACCGCGCGTCGGACGCCCCTGTTTACACAGCCGCTTCACAGACAGCTTGCTAGTAACGTTAACCTTACCGAATTAGTTTGTGTTTTGCATTTTATCTTACGTGTGTGTTTGTGTAAAACAGACAATAAAAGGTAAAAACTTACCTCATTCGGCAGAAAACTCCAGGAGGAAGATGTGTGACGATATGCAGAGAAATGCTGAGTGTGACAGCTCCGACGTTCATTTGCCAAACAAGCCAGACAGCAACTAAGTTAACGTTACGTAAACAATTTATGTGACATTTAACTCGTTTACCACGAAGAGTATATGAAAACATGTTTCCCAAATTCGAAAGCCGACATTAAAATGAAACTTTGACCGAGAAACTCTCCGCGTCTTCTCTTCACTGTTTTGGCGCCTATGTAAGCCACCAACGTTCTTGTTCCCACAATGCAAAGCGTAATTCAAAAATACGGAAAAACATCTGTAAAAAACAAAAACGGAAAATTTCCTGTAATTATTAGGGTATATCGTACTGTATTTTTACGGATTTTTTTTACAGTGTAGGAGGTCAGGGGAGGCCTAAAATACGAGCAGAGAATGTCTAGAAGGGATGATCTATAGAAATGTTTTACTGTCTTTCTTTCCTTATATGACAGCACCGGCTGTTTTTAGTTTGTAACCTTGGGTGTGCAAAGAGATATAAAGCGGAGGTGATAACTCCCTCCTTTGTCACACTCAGCAGGGCGCTGTATCTGTTGGACTGTGAACCTTTCTTGCAAAAAATAAACCTTAAAACGCAATTGCGAAGTTTGTCTTTATTGATCGAGAGCCTCAAGCAAAGATTTGACGTGGTCGCATTTGTGCAAGTGCCTGATCTGCAGTGCTGAAGCGTCTGGTCCATAGAGCGGGAGTTACAGAGTTACAAAGCCGTGGCATATTTAGGATTTCACTGATCACGCGAAGAGTAGTTTACACGCTTCGGGTGTAGAGCCTGGTTTGTATTTGTAGTGTCAGCACGAGCCAGGTGGTGACGGCAAAAATGACGCGACTATTCTGGAAACGATGGCGGACGGAGGATTTGGTTTTCGACTAGGGTAAAAGACCACTTATTGCATTCTGAAAACAGAAAAGAACTATACAGTAGCATTTGTTGGTATATTTGACTCTTAACCTGAATTTATTTATATTTACAGAATTGCTTTCCCAATGAACAGTGTTTGATTCATCATGACTGGTAAGTGCACATTCAGTGTTTGATAAACATGTACATACCCTTTAGAAATTTCAAATTATATTTGAAAGCCATCCATCCATCCATCCATCATATTTCCTTCTTTCCCTCCCTCCTTCCATCCTTCCTTCCTTCCTTGCTTCCTTCTAAACACAGATCTCCAATGGGATTCTTTAGTGGGCTGTATTGGGCCATATAGCCTTTCAGCTGCCCATTTAAAATCACTGTACGAGCCAGGATACATACCAGATGTGGTAAGTTATTAATGCATTATGCATACTAATGATAGATGCATTTTAAAATGTTTTGTTGTTGTTGTTGTTTTAAACTGGGTTCTAACTATAACTATTATTAATAGGTAATCGATGCCCTGATGTCAATTATCTGCAAGGTATGAAGTATATTATTTGTTATGAGCCATTGTAATAATTGTTTGGCACTATAAAACTCTCATTCCTATTCTCATTAAGAAATTTGAGGATGTGTACAGTGTTTGCACACAATCGATGACCAAGATTCTGGCGGGATCACAGAGAGTCAAAAGCCAGTACTTTTGCAAGGTGAACTAAATATTTTGTTTACATACCCAATATCAGACATTTAAAGAATGAAGCTGTGACACTAACAACGCCAAATGGAATTCTGGAAATGAGTGTTGTTTTCAGTGAATTTTTGAATATAGGTCTCATTTTGGTTGAGCCAGTGTAGCATATGTATGATAAAGAAATGTTTCCAGATAAGATTGTATTTTAGTTCTTAAGAGGGTTCTCTGTGACCAAGGTTATGAACACAATTTCTCAAAAATGCTTTTAACATAACATGCAAGGACATGCTTCAGATGCTACTTAAAATGTGCTTTCTGTTCAGTCACTTACATGTAGCTGATTGAAAAATTTTTTTTTTTGAAAAATCTGTGGTTGAGGTAAAAACTTCCAGCATTTCTGAAGGCATGGAGACAGTGAAATTTGTGTATAGAATCAGAATATTGTGAGCCAAAAGCGAGTACAACATTTTTAATTTATAGCATTCATAGGTTTTAAGTATTAGTAATTCATGTGTTTACATTTTATTGTTTATATTTATCTGGAAAAGCAACATACAAATTTTTGTATACTAAATCATTACCTCTGCTTATTTACCTGCAAAAGGAAGAATGTTTTAACTTTAATACTTTCAATTCATCATAAATAATAAGTATAAAATACAATAAATTATGTTAAAAGTAGTACACATGATATCCATATAAAACTGAAGTTAATTTTGATTTTATTAATCATTCTGTATTTCCAGAAAAACATACTTAAGTGCTACAGTAAAATTATTGGAGCCCACCTGGTAAATGAAAATCACTGGACACTTTTTGTGAGTAGGCCAAATCATAACATACTAGACTAAATGCCATAAAATATGCAAGCTAATGCTTACAACTGACCATTTATGTTTTGCTCAGTTGCAATTGAAATTATTCAACCCCCTTGACCTGCAAGAAAGTTTTTTTGAAAACAGTTTTTTGAAAACAAAGGCATCAGTTCACTATTATTAATATAATCACTAGGCAATGATTCAGAATCGATCTGAAACGTCCAAGAATCGATTTAATAAATAAATAAAATCAGCTGGCTGTTCGCCTCCATTTTTGTAACTAGCCTACTGGTCTGTACTGATGCCACCACGCAGCCGGTTTTTGAACGTAAGCGTGCGCGGCAAATCACTAAAACAAAGAGGAAGCAAATATGGATGAGAGGGAGATCCAATCAGCCCCGTCTTCACTTAAAGCTAAAGTTTGGCGTCATTTCGGTTTTTACCGAATGCCTGGAAGCACTGCGCTGGACATGACACACACAGTGTGCAAGCTTTGCAAAACGAAGACCAAGTACTTCAGCAGCACAACAAATGCGCATGCTCATATTACTAGGCATCACCCGGAGCTCAGCGACACGGAGCAGAGTCAGCCGCCAGCTGCAGTCCAACGAACACTGCAGTGCTTCACAAAACTCCCTGCCAACTACGAGAGAGCAAAAAAAATAAATGTCAATGCCATGTTTCACTCCGTTGCTAATGAATGGGAGCTGACGGTCTCGGATCTGGTCATTGTGACTGATAATGCTGCCAACATGCTCGCCGCTGCACAGATTGACAACTTGGCACACATTACATGTTTTGCCCATACTCTCAACCTGTCTGCACAACGAGCTCTGAAGCTCCCCACGGTGTCACGACTGCTTGGGAGGATCAGGCGAATTACTGGTTTCTTCCACCGCAGCGCCATTGCAAATCATGAACTGATAGAAAAGCAGAAACTTCTGCAGTTACCGGTGCACAAACTGAAAACGGATGTCTACACGCTGGAACAGCGCACTGGACATGATAGAGCGATTCCTAGAGCAGCATCCTGCTATTTGTGCCGCGCCTCTCCCCCTAGGTGAGAAAATCTGGAAGTGACATCTGCACACTCAGCGACACCGACATCTCCGCTGCTGAGGAAATAGCATCAGCGCTGAGACCAATGAAAGACGCAACCCACATAATGTCAGAGGATTCTACGCCTACACTCTCAGTTATTGCTCCTTTGCATGCTCAATTGCTGCACGACACGGAGGCAGCTGGCGTTGCTGCAGCTGACACACCAGTTATTCGGGAAATCAAACTGGCAATCCACGATGATCTGGCAAAAAGATACAGTTCTGCACGGGATAAGCGCATGCTGTACTCGGCTTCCTTTTTGGACCCCCGATTTAAGGCCCTGCCTTTCATCACTGAGGAGGATCAGCTGGAATGGATGTAGGTCAAAGTTAAATGATTCCATCTCATCTTGCAGGTTTTATATATGCCTTTTAATTTTAGTTAACCATAAAATGAGGGACTTGTGACTATTTTGTACATAATTGATTCAATTATGTACAAAATAGTCACAAGTCCCTCATTTTACCATAAACAATTCAATTAAATTGATTATGACTGACATGATTGTTGAATTGTTTCTGTAGAGACAAGTGAACTCAGAAGAGGCTGAGGTTGAGTCTGAGACACCACAGCAAGAAGAAGGCCCTGCTCCAAAAAGAAGGCCCTCTGCACTGGTCACGCTATTGGGCAAGACATTTACTGAGGTCAGTGTTGCCCGTACATCTGCCAGCTCCAGAGCTGAAGAGGAACTGAAGAAGTATCTTGAAGCCCCTCCCCTGTCTCTGTCAGAGAACCCGCTCAGCTGGTGGAGGACCCATCAGACAGCTTTTCCTCTCTTAGCTGGACTGGCTAAGCGATACTTGTGTATCCCTGGCACTAGCGTTGCAGCTGAGAGAGTTTTCTCCACCGCTGAAGATATAGTGACAGCACAGCGAAGCAGTCTCACTCCTGCACATGTTGATCAGCTTCTTTTCCTACAAAAGAACCTGAATGTTGCATCTGCAAATGGACAGTAACCTTGGACACAGTTCATGTCCAGTTTTTTTCATGATTTGTTGAAAATCATATAATCAGTTGCACAGTTTACAGTTCTGTTGTTGCAAGAGACACTGTCATGAACATTTCAGAGACAGGTAGCTTAGGGGTACTATTTTTCATTTTGAAAGAAGCACTTTATTTCAATCGGAATCGAATTGAATCGTGAGATGGTAAAAGATTCCCACCCCTAATGGTATCCCTGTCCTTAATTGGCCAGCAAACTCGCCTGACCTTAACCCCATAGAAAATGGGGTATTGTGAAGAGGAAGATGTGATATGCCAGACCCAGCAATGCAGAAGAGCTGAAGGCCACTATCAGAGCAACCTGCGCTCTCATAACACCTGAGCAGTGCCACAGACTGATCGACTGCATGCCACGCCGCATTGCTGCAGTAATTCAGGCGAAAGGAGCCCCAACTAAGTATTGAGTGCTGTACATGCTCATACTTTTCAGTTGGCCAAGATTTCTAAAAATCCTTTCTTTGTATTGGTCTTAAGTAATATTCTAACTCTCTGAGATACTGAATTTGGGGTTTTCATTAGTTGTCAGTTATAATCATCAAAATTAAAAGAAATAAACACTTGAAATATATCAGTCTGTGTGGAATGAATGCATACATTATACAAGTTTCACTTTTTGAATGAAATTAGTGAAATAAATCAACTTTTTTGAAGATATTCTAATTATATGACCAAAATAGGCTTCCTATTTTGGCTGATGTAAATAGTCTAGGGATTTAGGAAGGTAACACAAGAAATACAATAATAAAGGAAACCCAAAGGGTATTTGTTTTGATTTTTAGGAAGATTGTTTGTTGCCGAAATGTGATGTGTAGGATAAAGAATCAAACGGAAACCAGTAATGCTTTCACAACTTTAGTAAAGAATTAGGTTTAGCAAAATCCAAGTTTGGTCCATGTCAATTAACATTACCTCAGTGAGGCAAGAAATTCAGATATACAATAAAGAGAAAAAAAAAACAAATCGCCCAAACAGTGTGAGATGTGAGCGGAGCTGAACGAAAAGAAATCAATAAAACAAAACCATTACTAACTGCAACCCATCAAACACTATCTAAACAAAGAAAATAATAAACAAAACAAATCTTCAACCTAAACGCCAACTAACTACGCTCACTAAAACACAAAGAAAAAAAGAAAATACAAACAACAGCTTCTGCTCCTACCCTGATGTTTCTATACATGCGAATTTCTACATGTTGTATCGTGTAGGTCCCGTGACATACTAACCTTGTCTCAACACTATGAGCCAAAGATAAATCCCGTTGTCAACTCTTTACAAGAGCGAAAATCACATCACAGCACAATCGGGTAACGAGTCAGCAGAAAAAAGATACAACAAGTAGAAAATGAAAGTCAATTAATACTAGAGATTCCGAACTCTCGGTGGACAGCGTGACAAACAAGTGAGAGCTCCACAAAGGAAAACCGCGCTCTCCCGTCTTGCGTCACTTCCGAATCCTTAAAGCAGGCAGACGTAGGGGATTGGCTCAGAAGTAGGCGTTGTCCTCACAGTAATAGGTGATCGATCCAGCAGTCATCCAATCCTAGACTCTGGCCATGAGAACAAGGACCAATAGAAAACACAAACCTTTCCTCACAGTATTACCGAACGTAAGACCAGCACCTGTAAATGTAATGGTGAATTTTGATTAAATTTGATAAAAATGGTTATTTTGTGTGATTTTTGTCGAGTCAGCCCATAGAGAAATGTGATATATGGCCATATGTGAACATATATATGAAACTATAGTTTATATTTGTGAACATATTTACATATTTGTAATAACACTGTTTGAATGAGCCATATATGATAAGAACAAGTACAAATATGTGGATCTTTTTTTTTTTTTACTTTTTACAGTTATGAAACTATTTGATCAGATAGTCAAGAAAGCAGTTAAGAAAAGCCTCAAAAAAGGCTTTGTTGTCATACAACACACAGCTCATTGTTAATTTTTTTAAATTCTTCAAGGTAGTCAAATGATAAAATTGTACATTTTTGTTCTCCTGTTAATACTTCGTTAAATAAGAGATTACTCAGTTTGAGTGTATTGATCATTTGGAAATTGGTAATTTAGTGACATCTGGACAACAGATTTTTTTTGTCTCTTCAGTGGCATAATTTCAACAAATAATTTATTATTTTTAAATAAATTTAGTGGCAGAGCTACAGCAAGTGATTTTTAGTGCTGGAATCCATTTGTCTTTTGCTGAAACTTCCACGTCTTCATTGAGAGCGCAGGTCATGGTTGCTTAGCAACGGCAGATGCCACGGGAGCGCAAGCTACAGAGCGCTTTGGACGTTTTCCACGTGTTATAGGCGCGACATGTAAATGGCCCCTTAAAAAAAACTCACGCCAAGGGGGGGCAGTCTGCGCATTCAGAATTTGTGGGAAAGGGTTTAAATTGATCATCTGAGTCTAATGATCCAGTGGGCTGTACTAAAAGACACTGCATGGGCCGTCGGTTGCCCATCCCTTTCCTTTCAAATTAATTTGGTGCAATAAACAATTCTAAGCAGATTGTTCCTTTATAGACCGCCTTCCTTTTTAATCATAGATTAGAGAAAGTATTTTAAAGAACTGATTCATTCTCCACACTGCTTGTAGGGTCGTGGGGATCTTGAAGCTGATCTCATATCTAGAGCTGAAGACAGGGAAACACCATGGACAAACCCCCAGTCCATTAGGAATAGTTCACCCATGATAGAGTGTTTGATGTTTTGTTTTTGTATTTGTATTTGTATTTTTTTCTTTGGTCATTTTAGTACCAGAGATGCGGCTGACTTTGTTTCAGATTTTCATTGACGAAAGTGAGCAAAATCAGGTGGTGTTATAGTCAGATAAATGTAATTTAAGGCACTTAGTATAATTTGCGCGATCTTTAAGAGTTTGAAATAGATGTTTTTCACTTAGGGACATTAAAAATATACACATCATAACTTGGAGAAATTACGCTGACCATTACAATTTGTACGGATTTAAAGACATCAGCTTTATTTCCAAGATTTGAATTTCAATACAACATAGAGCAATATAACAGGCTTGTATTGTATTATTTATTGTATATTCGAATCAATTTCAGATACTAATTGCAGATATATGTTAATATTTGCTATTTCCTGCATAGTTACTTACGTTAAGAAATATATTTTGTGTTAGATCAGAACTGTGTCGGCAAGTGCGCAGCTGACACACCCACCTGAACGATTTCCAAACATCTCTTATTCTGCTCGAAAAGACGATAAACACTGCAAATAAGATTTTAAGTAAAAATGAATTTACATACACATATCATAAAAACTAGTCCTGTGTGACTGATACACTTAAAATTGGGTGATTTTAGGTCAGCAGTTTAGCTGTGAGTCAATGGTGCTCTCTGTGGTAGGGAATAGTAAGATGGCGGATCGAACACTTCCGGTGGCTTCACTGCCTCACGGCAGTTTAGAACGCTATGAGCGATCCAGTAATTATATATAGATCAGTGATATGATATCAATAAAACATGTCGTCAGATTATAAGGATCATTATTGCCGCTGCCATAGACATCGGTGTGTATTTTGCAAACTATAAATGCATCGTTTTTCTAGGACTTATGTTTATTTAAATGTCTGGAACCTAAAATAAGCTTTATATGGTTAAAAATACGGAATAGTTGCGATAATGTGACAAGCGCTCAGCGCGTCCGATCTGGCTCAGCGCCAGCCCAAGCAGATTTGAATTGTTCACGTGACGCGCTGAACGTTCGAATCACACCGGTGTGTCATACGCGTGAAAGGGTTGCTTCATTTACTGTGCATGTGCGCAGTCTGACAAGCACTGGCGTTTCTAGGATTTTAAAACATCCGGGGCTGGTGCCAAAACATCAGGGGCTAGTGGTGTTGGGTGGGAGCTCACGTCATGCTCACATAAGATTTTGTTAGACACAGGTGGTTGAACATGGATGAGGTCCGGGGCATAACTGAAGGTTAAAGACTATGTCACAATATGAACAATAGTAAATAGTAATCACTGCAAATAACAAACATATCAAAGTATTATAACAAAATTATAACTTTACAAAAATATATTAGACAAATAAAATAATCAATTTGAAGATGTATTTATAACTGTAGCAAATATATAGTTCCATGCAAAAACAGGGCCCTATTTTTTCCCAAATTTCTTTTCTTTTTTTTTTTTTTAAATTCCGTTTTTCGTTTTCATTTTTCTGGACTTCTTTTTAATGGTTAAATTTAATTTTATTACTCAAAATGTAATTATAATCAGGTGTAATTAATTAAAACCATGAATCTTATACGATTTACCGTCAATTTTAAATTTGAATTTGAATTTATCAAAAGTTATGAAAAAATACGTTTAGGACCGAAATGTTTTTTTTTCACCTTACGTTTTATTGTTACCAAATATGTTTTAGCATGTCTGTTTATTTGAATGCATAAAAACAACTTTTATTTATTTTTACATGTATTTATTTATTTTAAATGGAATTCTGTGTTGTGTATTTTTCTGGTTATCAAATGAAGGTATAAAATATTATATAAATTGATCTTCTAATGAAAATGATATTTTATTTTTGACAAATAAAGGGGATTTACTATTAAAATTTAAAACATGCAATCGTCTCAAACATCTGCAGATAAAGTTCTACATCATCATGACTTGTTAACTTTTGCATAAGTTGGGTCACCTTAACCCGTGGGTCGGGTAGCGGAGTGTGCTGAGCGTTGGAGAGGCGGAGAGCAGCGAGTCCTTCCTCCGTCGCCCCCTGGCGGCTAGCAATGTGCTCCATTATTTGCTGTTGTCGTACGCTGACTTCGGTGAGACACTTTAAGATTTCCTCCATGCTTGGGGAGGAGCACTGTCCGGTTTTCCCGTGCACTGAAAAAAATTAACAAATAAGGAAAAAAAAAATCAGTCTTCGGAACGGCGGGGTTGTGTAATTCTTCACTGCAATGCCCGCATTCTCCACCAGATATATTAAGTGTTTCCTTAAAGATTTTCCTCATATATTTTCGAGTGGGGTGGCCAAACCTAGCCCCGCCCCTGCGGTAATTGAGTTAAATTTTTTTAACATGTTAAACTGAAAAAAATTATCGCCTGCGTTAACGTGCTAATTTTGACACCACTAGTTCAAATTCAATTTCATTATGGCCAATTATTATGACTGACATTAACAAATATGCTTAAACACACACACATGCACATTATTCAGTTTTATTATCATGATGCTAATGTACCAAAACACACCAATAATGTTTAAAAGTCAGTTTTGAATAAAAAGCTTTCAAAATCTTTTTCTTCTTGCATAATGTTGCATCTCACCCCAGGGTATGTTACAGTTAACCCAGACTATGGGGTGAGCTGTAACATTTCACTCCTTATGTTTAAAACTAAACTATCACATCAGTTTCGCAGGACACCCAATATGTATAAAAGAGACTGTAATCACTCAGCAGTATGAAGGTGAAACACCTACAATGGCATCAGCAGAATTAATGTAAAAACAATGGCTTAAATATAAACTCTGCAAAGACAAAGCTAGAAAATCCATATTCAGAGTTATGAAACAGGATTAAAATTCATGATCAATGGTGAAGAGTAAATACTAAATTATAGAAGAAAACCATTACTTTGGCATCCCTCTTCTTTCACGCTAATTCTACATCCTTAAATCAGGGTTCTTACATCTTTTCCAAAATTAAATTCCAGCGTTTGTAGAAAGTATACTATTTTACAAATTAATTTGTAGTGCACTAAGTTTGTGTTTGATGAGAGCATGAAATAACTACATTTAGAGTGTATTTTAAATTATAGACATGTAGTTTTCATGAAATTAAATACATTTTAAGTAAAATTAAGTATTTATTTTTCACTAGGTCACTTTAGTTTGTAAAATGTAAAAGTGGAGCCTAAGAGAGATGGAGAAATACTACCCACTTTCTGTTGACTTTACTATCTAATAAACCACACAGAGAAGTGAGTCAGCAAAAGATCTGACTGTGGTTGACCAGGCACAAGCATTTCTGAAGTTGCTCACACCTCGTTTTATTACCATCTTGTTTTGTCTAATATATACAATAGATGTTAATGTTAAATGGCTAAAATGTCATAGCTAAAATGTGATATATATATATATATATATATATATATATATATATATATTATCTAATGTACAATTTTATTAAATTGTTTTTTAAAAAATGTATAATTTTTATATATTTAAGAAAAATGTGTCCCCCAAACTCATGTCTGTGGTGTTACAACAATGGATGTTGCCCCTTCAAAAAAAAAAAAAGGAAGAATTCTATTTGGACTACTTCCTGTGTGTAAAGTTCATTGTAGGTGCTAGTTGATCTGAGGGGTGCATTATGAGTACATTCGTTCTTATTGATTTTCTTAAAGTCAGCTATATTTCTGACAATTTCATGTGTCGCACTTTATTAGTATCTGTGTTATGTTGATAATTTGCAGATCTGACATTTTATAAAAATGTTGATAAATATACTTAATATTTCCAAAATGTCAGTCAGACTGAGTCCCCAAAGTAATTTATTAATTTATTATTATTACCTAAAGCTGCATATCCCTGCTCATTTTAGAACAAACCAAAATTTCACTTCAAATATTGGGAACACTATAGACACGAGTTGTTAGTAGATTTTTATTTTAAGTAAAATGTAAAAAATGGTCCATTCAGACTCAAAAATTTAAAGACAACCCTGAACCCCCATATCTTTCTCAATTTCAAGGCCTATTATGTGCCATACTGTACATATTTTAGGTATTTGGTAAAAGTAAAATTCAGTTTGTCTGGGCCCCAATATCCTCATCATGATGACTATTTTGACTGTTTAGGATTTTATTATAATTACTACTGTACATTTACAAACTGCTACTGCTGCCCACATAATGTCACGTATACACAGGGAGGAGACCAGAGACAGGAGTAAATAGAATAACCAGCGTGTTTATTAACAGTTTGCAAAGTGAATAGAATGCTGGAAGTAAATATAGCGAGGTAGCTTATCTGACAGTCTAATATAATTTTGGTTAAGCAGTCCGAGGGGCAGAGCAGATGGGATGCACACCGGAAAATCTGGAGAGCATAGGGTCTGGAGCTAGCGTAGGGGAAGTGAACAGTAGACCAGACAAGGATTGAATGAGGAGAGAGTCTAATTATAGGGCATGGTAACTGGATTCAGGTGTGTGTGATTAGAACTCCGGTGAGGCAGAACGAGTGGGTGGTGCTGTGGGTGACATGGCTGATGGAGATGGCTGTGGTGAATGCCTGACACATAAAGATTTTCCTAAAAATTATTGTCCTAACATCCACTGGGAAGAAAATATAGAACCTGGACCTCTTTGAAGTTTAACTGAATACCCCTAGTTTAGATCCATCAAATTCCAGCAACTTCTCTGAGATCTCTGCTGAAAAAAAAACAGCTAAAACCAGCCTAGGCTGGTTGGCTTGTCTTTGCTGGTTTAAGCTGGAAGTAGCTGGTTTAGCTGGTCTTCCAGTCTGGCCAGGCTGGAAAAGTGGCCAAAACCCCTCTTAAACCAGCCTGCTGACCAGCTAAAACCTGCCTGGTTGACTAACATTTGGTTGACAACATTTGTTCATAAGTGGCTAAAACGTTGCCTGAAAAAGAGCTGCCCACTTACTGTTACTACCTCTTTTCTCATGTGACATCATTGGCTACTTCTGCATATGTAAGACACACCAACTCACAGATCAAAGAAAAAGCTCAAGCAAAGCATCTAACAAGCATCGAGTATCTAAGCATTCACCAAGGTAATGTATTCTTCCTTTCTTTAACTAATACACACACACACACACACACACACACACATATATCAACACTCATCTAACCCACGCACGCACACATAATATATATAAATATATATATGTAAATTTGTTGTTAGCTAAGTAATAACATGTCTGTGTGAAGTTTATAACACATACTAAGCGTGCTGAACTGTTGTTTATGTACATGTACACAAGGACGCACACATTTTACAGTTTTTAAAGACTTCTTAGAAACGAGTTAGAAATACTCTCAACGTAATGTTGTATTTCAACAAGCAAAACATGAAACAGTGGCTTCTGACAAGAAAATTTACATTTATGTATATAAAATTTTGTTAACAAAATAAAGAGATTAAGTACATACAATTTGTTTTCCTGCAAATGCACTTTTTTTGAATTAACAAAACCAAACAAGACATTTTCCCAAAGTAAAGAAAAATCTTTATTAATATTCTCAATAACAAATAAAAAGAGGTTTTTCCATAATAATTTAGGGTAATGGCAGTGCCAAAATAAATGCCTTATGGATGCTTCTTCCTGTTTGAAAAGTAATGAATGTGACATATTTGGACACTGGCATGGTTTGGGACGTCGCACTTGGATGTGGGCGGGGTTGGATGTCTACCGCAGGCTGCAGCGAGACGCTCCTCGATAAACTTGGAAGAAAAGTCTCGGTGCTTTGTTTACGGTGATGTGCGCATTCACGTTTGGCGCGTCCTCTTTTGGCGATTATAATATGAAAAGTGAAAGCAGCTTGTGGGTGTGATCTAATTAAAAATAATAAAGAGGGGCTTCATCCTAAAGTAAAAATATGAAGCTTTCTATAGATACATCTCTCGTGTGTGTGTGTCTGTGTGTCACGTATTCACTGAGTTTCAGTTCATTTTAATGATGCATCTCAAAAATATGTGTGTGGAGACAGGGACTGCTGAATGCGCACCCTGTTTATTTTCTTTGTTTTGCAAAAGCATAATGTTTTGTTGATATTGTGAGTGTACACAAATAAAAGTACACTCTTTAGAGATTTAAATGATGTGTTACTCTTATATGTACGATCAAAAATGACATTGCATTTCAGGTTCTTTTTGCTCCTGTCATTACAAGATGCAATTGGTTAAAGTCATTCAGAGGTTAAAGTCATTCAGCCACTTTAAGACTGTATCATCCTGGTGAGCAGGAGTTGAGGCAGGCAAACCAGATAGAAAATCCTCCACATAGTTTGGCTGTTTGAAGAACTTGGCACCTTCATATTGCACTCAGAGGACCACTGGATATATCATGGAGAGTCCATGATATATCCAGTTCTCATGGAGATGTTTTTTGACTGAACCAAATGCCTGCCTTTTCACGCTGCTTGTGCATTAGTTTTCCGGCAGCTCATGCAGCTTGTAAAATGTGCACTTTATCCTGAAAATTGTGAAGCTTCAGAATCATGGTGTGCGGTCTCTCAGCTGGAGCAGGTTGGCACATCAGGATGTGGTGTGCACATTCTATTTTGAGTTGTCCACACTTGCAGTCAATATTCAGCAGACTGGGCAGCCAGGACTTGAAAAATAGAACTGGGTTGGTACCTTCCTCTCCCTCAGGTAGGCCAGTTATTCTGATGTCACACCTCCTGCTTCTATTCTCCAAGTCATCTATTTTGCCCAGAGCAGTTTCAAGGATCGCCTTTATTTAGTCTGCATTATCTTTTCCATCCATTATCTTGTCTCTTCCATCCTGGATATACGCGACTCAGCTCCAGCAATGTGGGTTTCCACCTCTGCGACATGTGCCATTACAGCAGAGAGCTTTTCCATCAAAGGATTAATTTTGTTTTTAAGCACTTTGTCTACACCTGTGACGATTTCCGAAGTAATGCGCTAAACTAGCACGTCCATTTCACCAGTGGTTATTGATACCTCAGCCATCTTGGCTGTGTGCACGGGAGTCGGAAGTTTCAATTGTTGTCGCGAGTCTCCAGTCAACTGAATTCACAAGTAAGAACCGGGAGATCTTGTGCGTGCGCACGCGAGACTGATGCTGTGAAAAGTAAGTTACTAATATCGAATTTTAGGATTAATTATTATAACTGAAAATCATATTTAGGTCAAAGCTGTCCGTTGTTTGTGAATTACATCTGCTGTAAAAGGTGATCTGTTTAAGCACACTGAAATGCTTGAATTCAAAAACGAAAAATTTAAATAACAGCAAATAAAATAATTCATGCACATTCATATTCCTCGCTGATGTAACGTTAGCAGATTTATTAAAATGCTACGGATGTAGCGCTACGTGACGTCTGTTTTTATATTGTTTAGCAACAGTATACATTTTTATATTGTTTGGATCAGCTGGAGTAGACAGATATAAATGTTTATTCAACCATACTGAAAATAAGTAAATATTGTTAGCTGATGCTAACTGTCTAGCTGCTTGCTGGTGCTAAGTTGAGATCATTTTTTAGATATAAAGTCCACATTTTTTTATTCAACCACCTAGATACATTACATGGTAACTACAGTAATTATCAAAGTGGAAAGTGATGCCCTCTGGGGGCATTTGACCAGGGGTGTTTTTACATGGACAATATTTGAAAGGAAAAAATCATTTTGATAATATAATTATCTTTTCCTTAAAATGTTCTTGTTAACTTCCGTCCTTATTCTCAAGTCATATATAACTGTGATGTTATGCAAAACAAGCTTTACTTGTTCACACTTTTTTCTTACTGTTGAAAATATGATGGTCAAATCTGTTTTCTCTCAGGTACATTGCTGTGTAAGCTTCACACTGAATATTACTACATCACTCTTGTCAACATAGTCAATATCAACAACAGTAGGATTATAAAAAATATGTGCTGCCTATATAAAATTGCAAAATAAATAGTACATAAAAAAATCAGGTACTTTTGTACTTTCACTCGAGTAAAATTGAAAGAGGAGCACTTTTACTTTTACTGGAGTAATATTTTATTATACATATCTGTACTGTTACTCGAGTACTCAAATTGTGTACTTCGTCCACCACTGCCAGTTACTGCCATTTTGCATCACGTGACTCTGGTCTTTTTTATTGCAGAACTTATAATTACAAACAAGATTAAGAAAAGAATCAATGGTTGTATCTTTAACAATTAATAATCATATTGACAAAAAAAAAAAACAAAGCAAACAAAATCAGAAAACATAAATATCATGGGTTTACGCACATCAGCGTGAGATTATATACACCAAAAAAAAAGCTCAATGTCTAGGTTAAATGTCTTTGAATAACTCCTCAAAAATGATGCATTAAATAATGCATCATTTTTATAAGCCTAAGGGATGTAACTAGAGTTACATTCAACAAGGAAAAAAGGGAAATACAAAGGAAAAGTTATGCACATAACATAAGGATTAATGATTTTGGGTTTAAGTAATACAAAATAATATCTTTAAGGATAAAACTGTGGGTCACAGTAGTAGCGTCAAAAATATAAGAACTTAAATCAACCCAAAATGTATTGGTTATACTACAAGATCACATGATAATGTAGATCACATGATAATGTCAGCATGGTGGATGATGTCCGAATCGCATAGAGCACGTATTCTGTCAGCACTCATTAAGTAAGTCCTTACTGAAATGAAGTACCTACTCATTGAGTATACAGGTTCAGATGCAGCCAGTACCAACTCTGGAGCAGGATATGTTCAGAGAATAAAATGCTATGACTACTTACTTACCGCGAAACTGACCAGTGTTTTGGAACTGAAAACTTATTCACTCGCTTACCCTTAAACATACCCAGGAATGTCAAATAACCTGCTTTCT